>NC_069502.1:1194028881-1194216381 GCF_027579735.1 Bombina bombina
GTAAATAAATGATAATGCTGTGTGCTTTATCCAATCGTGTGACAATCAGGTCCATAAATGACTCCCTTTAAACCAAAATGCACAGATTTCCCTTAATTTAGAGAAGCAAACTCTCACTGCCAATGTATGATGCCAACTTCACCAAATGCCCTTGTCATCCCATACACAATATACCCCATCCCTTCTGCCCTTCCCCGTCACCAAATCCAAAGCTTCAACCTTCAAATACCGGAATCCTGCAGTTTCATGTTGATACAATGGTATCATGGCAAATAGTGAATATAGGGTACAGATATGCTTTTGTATAAAAAGCACAACACACAGAAATAGTAAGTGAAACAAAATGCTAAGACCTGTTACTGTTGTTATGATCATTTTCAGCAAATCCTGGTATCACATGGTGTCACAATGCATCACAAACTTCTCAACAGACAAGTGTTCTTGCTGAGTATACAAATACGTGCAAACAGGGCTCAGAATGGCATGACCTTAGTACTATATATAGATAGATACTTAGACATATATAGATAGATAGATAGATGATAGAGATAGATAGATAGATAGATAGATAGATAGATAGATAGATAGATAGATAGATGATAGATAGATAGATAGATAGATAGATAGATAGATAGATAGATAGATAGATAGATAGATAGTGATAGAGATAGATAGATAAATAGATAGATAGATAGATGATAGATAGATGATATAGATTGATAGAAATAGATTGATAGAGATAGATTGATAGACAGATAGATAAACTGGTAGATAGATAATAGATAAACTAATGGATAGATAGATAATAGGGCCAGAGATAATAGAGTAATATAAATATAGTCAGATAGAAAGAGGGAGAGAGAGATTTAGATATTCTAAATTAAATATCATCAGGTGTGATGCAAACAAGACCACCACTGATCCATCAGCACAAACGTGAGCAGACAAATGTGAGGTTTTGCGTAACCCAGAGCCCTGGCAAACCTTACAGAGCTGCAGCTATTAGTCATATCTATATATAACACACATGGTACATTGGTACACAGAGCAGTATACAAATGACATCAGCCTGTGGGTAGGAATCTTGTAGAGTTGCCCTAGGCAGTGCACAGTGTGCTCACTCATCCCCTCCTTGGCACTGAAGGAGTTACATGTAGTTAGAAGGACAGGGCCTGGCAGATGAAACAGTAACCACAGCAAGTTCAGGGAGAGATGCCCTCAGCATGATTGTTTATGCAGCTGCTGTGCTGACAAGATAATAGGAAAAAACAAAGCAGCCAGCACAGATTTCTATGGAGAAGGGACAAAATGCTAGAAATCTGACTTACCAGTACTTCTTGCAGTGTAGGGACCCTTGTGCTTGTTATCCCCTGGAACCAATACCTTCAGGGTATTATAAAGTGCATTCCATGGGCACTGGGACGACCTGGATGTGAGTCTAATCCCAGTGCTGAGGTTTGGGTGTCCTGGGTGAGGGAGACTCCTGTGGGATTAATAAAGAAACCCAGGGTATTGACAGCCGTGTGTTAGCATTTGGCCCAAGTCCAGAACAGTAATAAAGATGTGTCAGCTCCAAGTCCAGTTCCAAGAAAACAAACCCAGCTGTAGTTGTAACCCGTTTCTTCTAGATGCCCTAGAACAGCAAGTTGTAGTGTGTACCAGCTGCCTGAGCACTTACTGTAAATGCCCCACTTATTAATCCAGTCCTAGGGTAGTGCTGAAGATACCCCATTTATGAATCCAGTCCCAAGTTAGTGCTGAAGATACCTCAATGATGAATCCAGTCCCAGGATACTGCACTTGATGCCCCTCTGTAGTGAAGGGCACTTTGTAGTAGGTACAAGCTCTGGGTCCTATATCAAGGATTAAGGTGTTTTAGCTCTAGGTCCAGTCAAAGGAAAATTGATAAAGAAATAAAAGTGTGATTGTGAGGCCACCCTAGCTAGTGATCCGGTGCCAGGGTAATGGTGAGGAGGAACTGAGACTGCACCTTCTGTGCGTCACACTACAAGATGAGGATACCCTATGGGGCTCAGGCTGTAGCCTATGAAAGTGATGAAGATATGTTGGCTCAGAGCACGGCAGTGAAAGGAAGCTTTAGTTACACTACTGACAGGGGAGACCTAGCTGGGGTACTGATGGATATGCCCCAGTTTAGGGTCCACATTCTAGTTCAAGGGCAGAGATGGATATTCCTTAGCTGTGGGTCTGGTTCAAAATAGAGATGAGTCCAGTCTCCAATCCTAGTGCAGTAATAAAGAAATCACAGTTATTGATTCCCTACTAGAGCAGAGATGGAGATATCCTTGTTGTGCTCTCAGTCAAAAATCTGTTGAAGGGACTGGTTGTGCTGTCAGTTGCAGGGTATTGAGGAGAAGGGCACCAGTGTTCATGCAGCCTGGCAGGAGAAGGGCATCAGTGTACATGCAGCTTAACAGCCTCTGTCTGTGTTTGAGCACAGAGGGTGTGTGTGTGTGTGTTTCTGCTCTGTACAGAGGATCACATCAGCAGGAACTGCTTTCCATTCCAAAGCTCAGCTAGGAGACTTTAGGAGGCTGGGCTTTTTATCCAGCTACTGTTCAGCAAATCCTTAAAGAGGCAGTCCTGGCTACATGCAGCACAGCAGAATGACAGCAGACTTGCACTTGTCAAGCTATCCCCTCACTCAGTGCTGTTTATTCACACTAAAGAATCTTCAGTTGTTTCCAAATGATTCACTTCTCCTGATGTCAGTAAGGGGTTAACTGCAATGTAATAAATACAATATTATCCTTGTTTAACAAAAACAATATATGCTGCTCCATATGTTTATACGGATCACAGTGTACTGCACAGCTGGTATAGTTATAGTGAGGAGTCATTGATTCTGAATGTAAATGCAATACTTCAATATACAGCTCATGGGGATTTGATCTCATTTGCAGCATATGTTCTATGTACAGTAGAAATAAATAAGGGTATTGATGGTAAATGCAAAGTATTAACCTTTTAGCTGCCATGGGATTCATTGTTTTAATTTTGTTTGTTTATTTAAATGGAAGTTCTTGTACTTTTTCTGTGACATGTTCCTTTCAGCCAGTGACCAATAGAGTTCCAGGACTTTCAAATGAGTAATATGTGCCTTTAAATCCTCCATTATAGGGTCATTCTAGTGAAATAATTGCATTTCACTAGTGGCTCTGCAAGTCTATATGTTAAACCACTGCAAATGGGGTTAAACACATAGTTAAAGTACTGCTCGGGAGCTGCAGAGAACTCTTAGTCCTAAGCGGACGGGGCCATGACCCAATCAGCAATGCTTGTCATGCAGCTGGGACATGCGACTACTGCAGCCTTGCCTGCTCAATGAGTGTCGCTTGCGCTAAAATCACATGCTCTGGTGATTATAGATGTTGACACAATTTGAGGGTTCTACAATAAACATTAGAGCACTTAAGTTCCCCCATAAACCATAATCACTGGTTACAAATATAAAATGAAATGAGTGTAACTGACAACTGAACTGTTATGTATTTTACTGAAGTTACCTGTAATTTAATGCTGAAGATTGTGCCAGAGAGGGTGAAGTGCACGTGTAGAATTCAAAACTCACTCTATTACATGCTACACAGTGATTGCTTGATCAGTGCAGACGATCATTTCTATCTGTCCCTAAATAACCATAGCAGAAGTTTTACATATTTGAATATACTTCTTATGTGTATATGTTGGAATGCCGTAATTAATTGCTGATATATGCTATACATATATATAAAATATTAGTTTTATGTGGTTTTCAGGGCTGCTAAACACAACACTTACTTCTGCAGCACCCCAAAACCAACATGCTTGATGCTCTGCACAGAGTAGAGAGTTACAGAAGGGCTCATGTGTTTTTAACCCAGTGCACACACAGCTCAAATGTAAACATGCAAAACTTAGATCACAAACATATGTTGTCTCATGTTCAGAATGTGATGTGTAGCTCCAAAGCAGCAATTCAGCTATGTGTTTAACTCATTTGTGAGAATTAAACCCATAGTTAAAGAGGGTCATCAGTGCAAAAACAACAGGTTGTAAGGAGTTAGGTTAGTTGCTTGTCACTACTAGAATTTGAGTTTTGAAGTACATTAGGGTTGTGCAATGTGTTGCTGTCATATCTGTCACCCTAAGGGTTAATGTGAGTTCCCCTCCCTTGGCAGTTTTTCTACAATAATGAATAAGGGGGTTTAGCTGCCCCCCCCCCCCCAGGAGCCCACTACCACCTCCGCTGGTCACGTTACTGCTATGCAGGGCTACATTCCTGATGTGAACGCATACACTGGGATTAGTTATAGACTATGTTATTCAGCACAGACAGTAATCTTGCTTGTAGTTCCCCACAGGAGCATTTATAACCTGGAATCAGTGACATCAAATGGGAAAAGCTGCCATATGTGAAAGAAAACTATCCAGACATTTGCTCTTCAGTAAAGCCCTAAGGACATACAGCTCTTTATAAAACTGGGGCTCCCCTCACACAATGGTGAGATAGTCAGTAATAACTACACAAATTATATTATAGATATCTGTAGAGTTCCTCTAGTTAACATGTGGCAGCTCCCTCTCTGGCAGCAAAGGGGTTAATGAGAGAGCACAGCTGTGTCTGAGAGTTGATTCACATTATGTTTGTGGTGTGTTTAAACAACACACAGTCTCACGTAGTCGCCCCTCGCCCTGCTGGTTCCTGTTGTCTGGGTGCCAGTGTATACTGTGATCCCTCCTCTGCCAGTGCTGAGCAGGGAACCCTTGCCAGAGGCTGCGTCATAGTCTGTTCCTCATTTCCTTTTTCTTCATTGTCACAATGTATCTATAAAAAAGAAATAGTAATAACAAATACATAAATACATTGATTTTTAGGCCCTCAGAAAAAAATTGTTTAAAAGCAAAATTGACTTGTTCTAATTCGATTCATTTTTGCATTACTGATTTTAGCTATGGGTCAGATTACGAGTGTCATTTTTTGCACTTTATATCTATTACATTGTATACCAATTGTATTATATGTATTTCTATAACATTGAATCCGATTGTATTGTATTTTATCTGAACAGTTTTTGACTTAATTTAATATATTTGTGAGAGGGACCGATCCTGAGTCACTACTTTTTTATTACATTTTTTTATATAAGTTTTTAATATAAATAAATAGTTTTAAGCATTTTTGAAACTACCAGTTTCTATACTTATTTGCTATATAGAAAGACAAATGTAAGTGTTACATTATTTTAAATATTATACATTATTAGATATACCATTGTAAATATCACCCTCCTTTTTGGTCAGCTTTGGTCCCAATTTATCCGTTTTTAAATATATACTTTAGCCAACTTTGGTGCTCCTATTCCCTTTTTCGGTTCCAATACCAAAAGAAAACAGAGGCATCTGACAAGTTAAAAGATGACCAGAAACACAGCTGAGGATCCCGAGATAACCAGGGATGTCCTCCACCACCGCAGAACCGTCACAGCGAGGACCGCCCCACGTAAAGACCAACCTGTCAATGACAGGAAAAGTCCAGGGACAAAGTCCCACTCCCCCTTGAACGAGAGGTAAGAAACCACCCAGCCACATCGAAAGAATGTGACCAGAAACACGGGCAGAGTCCCACCAGAACCAGAGGAACACCGAACCCAGACGCCAATTCCCAAGGGTATCTCCATCCCTGAAACAGGGACTAACTAGGAAAACACCCACAGAGAAACAAAAGTCCCCCAAGGGAAGACTGAGGACAAGGGAACCTTGCCCACTGGACACAAAACTCAACACAAGAGTCAAAATGACCCAAAATGAGCCAGCCCCCAAAAGGGGACAGAGACTACCCGAGGAGCAATCTCGGGGCCCCACAACTGATGCTGTTGTGTAAGCTATGAGGACAGAACGACCCTTACCAAGGCACTCCACAGGAATGCTGATTCAAGGTCAGAACCCAACAGACTCAAAAGGAAGTCCAGAACACAATCCCTTGCAGAAACAAAGGCCCCAAACAGCCAGAAGAAGGAACCAGACTCTCTAAAAGAGAGAAAATGAAGAACCTCTTCCAGACGCAACCCGAATACCGGAGGGAAAAAACGGGACAGGTATAACAGAATTATACCACACAACCCGGAAAACCCCAATCCAATTCAAGATCTGCAATAGACCTGAAGGAGGAGGACGTCACAGAGAGTCGTCCATGAACTGAAACTCCTAGTCTAACAAGACCTGAGCCAGACCCCGACCAAAATTATGGTCAGACACTCCTCACCTGAGGAATTAACCAGAAAAACCTGAATTCTAGAAAACCCAGAGAAAAAGGACAGCGAAAATGCAGAACCGATCTCAAGGCGAAAGGACCCTCAACACAGAGTCAAACTCCGTGACATTCAGAAACTAGGGTCCAACTTCGGTCCCCGACCCAAAGAGGGTGGAAAGGGATTCTGGAAAACCCAGAACCAGAGCCGAGTTCCTGCTAGAGGAGACCTCCAGCAACCGCGGAGAAGCGAACCAGCCCCCCGCGTGGCAAGCCACAGGCTAGCCACTCAACAGCACAGCTGCCATATCACAGAGAATGCAGGTATAAACCCATTATCTCTCACAACCATTAAGCGCCCCACTGCTAATCCACAAAGGGAGCCGTTAAAGAGAAACAAAATGAGGTCTAGAGACCTGAGGAGCCTAAACCCCCCAAAAGGAAGCAAGATCCAAGACCAAGGCCCAAAACCGCCCTAGCGGAGAAGGCCCCGCCCCCCCATCAGAAGAGGCAGAAGCGACACGGCGGAGAACCACAAACACAAGCCCTGGGACAGATTGGTATGCCCAATCTCTCCTGGTAGTCAGACCCGAAAGTCCGCAATGTAGATGTATAGCGTAGTTTGTGAAAACAAACAATATAACAATAAAACAAACACTCAGACGCAACAAGCGTCACTGACAACTCAACAAGGTGCACACAAAACTCCGGACCTAACAAGTCTGTAAACAACTTCCATGGAAGTAATAAAAGGCAAGTCCATCCCAGAAATTCCCGAAGGAATAAAAAAAATAAAAAAACATATCCTACCCGGATGAAAGAAAATAAGGTAGCCCAAAGGCATCCGCCAAAATAAAAAATCTGGTAAAAAACATAATGAACCGACAGGAGATGATCCATACCCCTAGTCTAGCGCGAAGCACCATTCGAGGACTGCACATTCCCCAACTGATAAAGGAGAGGATCCCCCAATAAGTCGAAAAGACGATGGAGTAAGACGCGCAGCTGTGCGATCTGATAACAAAAGGTGCAACATGGAGAAATATTCACCCCCGGGGGAAACTGCATAGAACCACCCGAAGCCTGAACACCCGGGATAGTCGGGCAGGAACACAACTGCGCAGCAACCTCTGGGTCCTGCAGGCAAACCAGCGACATTAAGACATTGAAGCGGAACTGACCTGCCATCTCCAGGGGAAACAAACCACCCTGAGCGGAGTAAGAATCAACATTAGGGTTACCCACAAATGTAGTGGAAGGGTGCTGTTTGGAATCAGCCGAATGAGGGACTGAGCCCCCCGAGGCTGATGGCTCAGTAGGCCCCTTGTTTCCCGAGCCCGAGGAACCAGGCGCTCTAAGGAGGCACAAGAGACAGGACTGATAAACCTGCGTCAGTGGGGCCGAAGCACCTTCCTCACAAGAGGAAGAATTGGAATCAGAAACTACAACAGTCTCGGCTTCAGATGCTACATAGCTAAAACCAAAGAGAAAAATAGGACTCTATAAAAAACAAAACGGCACCTGACACCCCCAATGGCTGGGGCACTCACCACCTCCTATGACCAGATCCAAACGAAACAGACTGTCTCCGTCACCACACAGTCAGGAATGTGGAAGCGTAAAACCCAGCGTAACAACGCCCGGTCATAAGGTTAACCGTACAGTCCCAAAAAAAGCACACCAGAAAAAGGCGGCAATAAGGTCCCACCAAATCCATCAAGCAAATCTCCTGAAATGTGAGATGCCTCACCCCTAGAGCCAAAACTCACTACACAAGCAGAGTGATCACATAAGAAACATGATTAAAGAACCCTTCCCTGTTCACAAACCCCCCCCGAAGGAAGGAATTATCCCATGATTCTCAGATCCGTACAGAGGAGCCTTCACTGAGACCCATACCTATCTGTCACATAACAACATAACATTCATATTGATAAAATGAAACAATCTTACTGGAATCTACGCCGTGGAACAGGAACACGGCCCTTCAAGTGTGACGGATAGTAGCGTCGCCTCCGCCATGGACTTGAGAGAAGACAGCAGGTAGCGAAGCGAAGGTTCGGCAATGCCAAGTGCTAGAGGAGCTGTTAATACAAGTCGGGATGGTGTCGCAGAGAGAACTCCCACTGCATCTCCGGACTCTAACATTCGCCCAGGCCCTCATTGACTAACAGCACTACTTAAAACTCCCGTCCCATTGCGAAGAGTACTACCCTCCATAAGAGACACACTTTTTTAAGAAAAAATAAAATAAAATTACTGCTTTTGTAAACGTTAAACTTCTGACACTTCCCTGCCAACCTCCTGGGACGAAAGGCAAAGAATGACTGGGGGATAGGGGAAGTGGGAGGAGTATTTGAGCCTTTGGCTGGGCTGTCTTTGCCTCCTCCTGGTGGCCAGGTTCTTATTTCCCACAAGTAATGAATGCGGCTGTGGACTCTTTCCCATTAAAAATCGTGTTTCATGTCCCTTTAAATACAGTAGCATTGCATAATCAACACGTACAATAACACCTACTCTGATTTTTATATGAGCAGCAGATTATTTTCTGCCAAATTTAAAAAATCATCTATTTGCGACCATCTGTATCATGTGACAGACATCAGCCAATCACAGACTCATATCCATTGTGAATTATTGCACATGCTCAGTAGTAGCTGGTGCCACAGAACTGCACAAATACAAAGATTGCGCACAGTTTGATAATGTAAGGAAATTGGAAAGTCTCAAAACTGCTGCTTTATCTGAAACATGAAAGTTTAATTTTTTATTTTAGCGTCTGTTTAAATACAAAGATCTAGATTACAAGAAGAGAACTAAATTACTGCGCTCCCACAAATGGGCAAATTTTCCTGTTTGCGGGTGCGCAATAATTAACCAGTCACAGTACCAATTAACACTCAGAAAATTAACCAGAGATCCGATCTCTGGTTAATTTTCTAAAAGTGCCCCAAATGCCCTCAAAATAGAGGGCATTATAGCTTTTTATTTAAAAAAAAATCTAGTTTTTTATATATATATATATAAAAAAATTGCACTAGGCAGTATTTTGGGGCTTTAATGTTGGTGGGAGTGGGGCGTTAGTAAAAAAGAAAACGGCATTGAAAAGTGCCTTTACATTGGGAACTGTGTGTTCCCAGTAAATATATATGTATGTGCTTATATACATATATATATATGTATGTGTTTATATGTCTATACACATATAAACGCATAAATATATATATATATATGTACAGTATATAATCATATACATATATATTTACTAACTGCTGCCCCTCTCTGCGCTACTACCCACTTCACTGCGCGAGGTTCTAATGTTGTCTCTGACAGCATCAGAATAAGGCTCCCATGGGAGCCTATGGAAGTGTGCACTTGTGAGTAATGTGAACTTGTAATACCAGCTCACATTATCTTGCAAGCAATATTTAGCGCTCCACTTGTAATCTGGCCGAAAGAAAGCAAGAAATTACAGAATGTACTACTGCCAAGGGGATTACAAGTGTAACTTTCTGCATATTTATAGTCACCCATGAAACTGTATTAAACAATTAACATTATACGTATTTATTGTGTTCTATACCCTGCAAGCAATATATTATATAAATTAAAGTCTGCTCAGGAGCTGTAGTGCATTGTAGCTCTGGAACTGCTGTCTGCTCTTATATTAATCATGGGTTTAACTCTTTACAGGATTAAACACATACAGGCAAGTAAAATCATCTAATGCAGTAGAGCATTCCTCTAGTATTTTGTTTAAAGGGACATAAAAGAGTTTGAGATTGTAATATAAAATGTTTAATTGTGTTTAGTTAAAAAATAAAACTTTGTAATACATTTTCATTATAAATGTTGTCCCATTTTCCTGTAATTTAACTTTTCCTGTCAATTTCAGTGATTTTCCCTAAAGATTAGTGTCCATTACTTTATAGGAACTAAACCTTTAAACTTATACCTTTATTTTTAAAGCAGCTAATTTAATTAAATAAAATCTACAAACTATTCTCAGGTAAATTCTCTGCTTTTAATACATCATTCTGCCTAGTGTGTATTTAATATTTAATATCCCTTATATAATTACACATCCAACGCAATATATATGAGTATGCTCTCATGGATAAGTGTTCAGTTTCAACAAAGAAACCAAGAGAAAGATGAACACTTGATAACATCTTGCCATTGACTTACCCAGTGTTCAGCTAGCTCCCAGTAGCCTCTCACTGCTCCTTCAGCAAAGGATGCCAAGAGAATAAAGCAAATTTGATAACAGAACTATATTGGAAGGTTGTTTACAATTGTATGTTCTGTCTGAATCAGGAAACATAGGCCTAGATTTGGAGTTTGGCGGTAGATGGGCTGTTAACGCTACGCAGGTTTTTTCTGGCCGCACCATAAAATTAACTCTGGTATCGAGAGTCCAAAAAAATGCTGCGTTAGGCTCCAAAAAAGGAGCGTAGAGCATTTTTACCGCAAATGCAACTCTCGATACCAGAGTTGCTTACGGACGCGGCCAGCCTCAAAAACGTGCTTGTGCACGATTCTCCCATAGAAAACAATGGGGCTGTTTGAGCTGAAAAAAAACCTAACACCTGCAAAAAAGCAGCGTTCAGCTCCTAACGCAGCCCCATTGTTTCCTATGGGGAAACACTTCCTACGTCTGCACCTAACAACCTAACATGTACCCCGAGTCTAAACACCCCTAGCCTTACACTTATTAACCCCTAATCTGCTGCCCCCGCTATCGCTGACCCCTGCATATTATTATTAACCCCTAATCTGCCGCTCCGTACACCGCCGCAACCTACGTTATCCCTATGTACCCCTAATCTGCTGCCCCTAACACCGCCGACCCCTATATTATATTTATTAACCCCTAACCTGCCCCCCACAATGTCGCCGCCAGCTACTTACAATAATTAACCCCTAATCTGCCAGCCGCAAAGTGCCGCCACCTACGTTATCCTTATGTACCCCTAATCTGCTGCCCCTAACACCGCCGACCCCTATATTATATTTATTAACCCCTAATCTGCCCCCCTCAACGTCGCCGACACCTGCCTACACTTATTAACCCCTAATCTGCCGACCGGACCACACCGCTACTATAATAAATGTATTAACCCCTAATCCGCCTCACTAACCCTATCATAAATAGTATTAACCCCTAATCTGCCCTCCCTAACATTGCCGACACCTAACTTCAATTATTAACCCCTAATCTGACGACCGAATCTCGCCGCTATTCTAATAAATGTATTAACCCCTAAAGCTAAGTCTAACCCTAATACTAACACCCCCCTAAGTTAAATATAATTTAAATCTAACGAAATTAATTAACTCTTATTAAATAAATTATTCCTATTTAAAGCTAAATACTTACCTGTAAAATAAATCCTAATATAGCTACAATATAAATTATAATTACATTGTAGCTATTTTAGGATTAATATTTATTTTACAGGCAACTTTGTAATTATTTTAACCAGGTACAATAGCTATTAAATAGTTAAGAACTATTTAATAGTTACCTAGTTAAAATAATAACAAAATTACCTGTAAAAATAATTAATTAAATAAAATACCTACAATTACCTACAATAAAACCTAACACTACACTATCAATAAATAAATTAAATACAATTTCTACAAATAACTACAATTACATAAACTAACTAAAGTACAAAAAATAAAAAAGAACTAAGTTACAAAAAATAAAAAAATATTTACAAACATAAGAAAAATATTACAACAATTTTAAACTAATTACACCTACTCTAAGCCCCCTAATAAAATAACAAAGACCCCCAAAATAAAAAATTCCCTACCCTATTCTAAATTAATAAATTTAAAAGCTCTTTTACCTTACCAGCCCTGAACAGGGCCCTTTGCGGGGCATGCCCCAAGAAAATCAGCTCTTTTACCTGTAAAAAAAAACATACAATACCCCCCCCCCCAACATTACAACCCACCACCCACATACCCCTAATCTAACCCAAACCCCCCTTAAATAAACCTAACACTAAGCCCCTGAAGATCTTCCTACCTTGTCTTCACCTCAACAGGTATCACCGATCCGTCCTGGCATCCGGTGCTGAAGAGGTCCAGAAGAGGCTCCAAAGTCTTCCTCCTATCCGGCAAGAAGAGGACATCCAGACCGGCAAACATCTTCATCCAAGCGGGATCTTCGATCTTCTTCCATCCGGTGCGGAGCGGGTCCATGTTGAAGCAGCCGACGCGGATCCATCCTCTTCTTCCGGCGTCTCCCGACGAATGACGGTTCCTTTAAGGGACGTCATCCAAGATGGCGTCCCTCGAATTCCGATTGGCTGATAGGATTCAGATTGAGCTCGCATTCTATTGGCTGTTCCGATCAGCCAATAGAATGCGAGCTCAATCTGATTGGCTGATTGGATCAGCCAATCGGATTGAACTTGATTCTGATTGGCTGATTCCATCAGCCAATCAGAATATTCCTACCTTAATTCCGATTGGCTGATAGAATCCTATAAACCAATCGGAATTCGAGGGACGCCATCTTGGATGACGTCCCTTAAAGGAACCGTCATTTGTCGGGAGACGCCGGAAGAAGAGGATGGATCCGCATCGGATGCTTCAACATGGACCCGCTCCGCACCGGATGGAAGAAGATCGAAGATGCCGCTTGGATGAAGATGTTTGCCGGTCCGGATGTCCTCTTCTTGCCGGATAGGAGGAAGACTTTGGAGCCTCTTCTGGACCTCTTCAGCACCGGATGCCAGGACGGATCGGTGATACCTGTTGAGGTGAAGACATGGTAGGAAGATCTTCAGGGGCTTAGTGTTAGGTTTATTTAAGGGGGGTTTGGGTTAGATTAGGGGTATGTGGGTGGTGGGTTGTAATGTTGGGGGGGGTATTGTATGTTTTTTTTTACAGGCAAAAGAGCTGATTTTCTTGGGGCATGCCCCACAAAGGGCCCTGTTCAGGGCTGGTAAGGTAAAAGAGCTTTTAAATTTATTAATTTAGAATAGGGTAGGGAATTTTTTATTTTGGGGGTCTTTGTTATTTTATTAGGGGGCTTAGAGTAGGTGTAATTAGTTTAAAATTGTTGTAATATTTTTCTTATGTTTGTAAATATTTTTTTATTTTTTGTAACTTAGTTCTTTTTTATTTTTTGTACTTTAGTTAGTTTATGTAATTGTAGTTATTTGTAGAAATTGTATTTAATTTATTTATTGATAGTGTAGTGTTAGGTTTTATTGTAGGTAATTGTAGGTATTTTATTTAATTAATTTATTGATAGGGTAGTGTTAGGTTTAATTATAACTTAGGTTAGGACTTATTTTACAGGTAATTTTGTGATTATTTTAACTAGGTAACTATTAAATAGTTCTTAACTATTTAATAGCTATTGTACCTGGTTAATATAATTACAAAGTTGCCTGTAAAATAAATATTAATCCTAAAATAGCTACAATGTAATTATAATTTATATTGTAGCTATATTAGGATTTATTTTACAGGTAAGTATTTAGCTTTAAATAGGAATAATTTATTTAACAAGAGTTAATTAATTTCGTTAGATTTAAATTATATTTAACTTAGGGGGGTGTTAGTATTAGGGTTAGACTTAGCTTTAGGGGTTAATACATTTATTAGAATAGCGGCGAGATTCGGTCGTCAGATTAGGGGTTAATAATTGAAGTTAGGTGTCGGCAATGTTAGGGAGGGCAGATTAGGGGTTAATACTATTTATGATAGGGTTAGTGAGGCGGATTAGGGGTTAATACATTTATTATAGTAGCGCTCAGGTCCGCTCGGCAGATTAGGGGTTAATAAGTGTAGGCAGGTGTCGGCGACGTTGAGGGGGGCAGATTAGGGGTTAATAAATATAATATAGGGGTCGGCGGTGTTAGGGGCAGCAGATTAGGGGTACATAAGGATAACGTAGGTGGCGGCGCTTTGCGGTCGGCAGATTAGGGGTTAATAAGTGTAGGTAGCTGGCGGCGACGTTGTGGGGGGCAGGTTAGGGGTTACTAAATATAATATAGGGGTCAGCGGTGTTAGGGGCAGCAGATTAGGGGTACATAAGTATAACGTAGGTGGCGGTCGGCAGATTAGGGGTTAAAAAAATTTAATCGAGTTGCGGCGATGTGGGGGGACCTCAGTTTAGGGGTGCATAGGTAGTTTATGGGTGTTAGTGTACTTTAGAGCACAGTAGTTAAGAGCTTTATGAACCGGCGTTAGCCCAGAAAGCTCTTAACTCCTGCTTTTTTCCTGCGGCTGGAGTTTTGTCGTTAGAGCTCTAACGCTCACTTCAGAAACGACTCTAAATACCGGCGTTAGAAAGATCCCATTGAAAAGATAGGATACGCAAATGGCGTAGGGGGATCTGCGGTATGGAAAAGTCGCGGCTGAAAAGTGAGCGTTAGACCCTTACCTACACGACTCCAAATACCGGCGGTAGCCTAAAACCAGCGTTAGGAGCCTCTAACGCTGGTTTTCACGGCTAACGCCAAACTCTAAATCTAGGCCATAGATTGGACTTCATGTCCCTTTGACACCTCTGTAATGCATTGGCAGTCGGTGAGTGAAATGGGAATGCTGTAGTTAACCCCTTGCCTTCCAACAGATAATAACAGCCCTGAGCTGACACAATACATCTCATCATGTAATCAATGCAAGATGTGACTTAGTAAAAGCTTGGAGATCACTAACACAAGCCAGGTGCCGGGACACGTAAGGAAAAATGTGTTTGTGGATATAAAGATATTTTTAACATTAAGAAATAATAGGTTTACATTTCTATTTGCCATACAAAGACACTTCATCTTAGTGTCTAGCAGCGGCCCAGAGACCAGCGTACGGATAATGATGTGTGCGCACTACGCATCTCCAACAATCCATTTATCCTGTCACTCTCCGCTTCCAGCAATGAAATAAACTCGCCAGGCGAGCGTTTATTAGGGAAGATATTTGTCTTGCTGAGAATTCCTCATAGTTAGAATTTTACAGAGTTTTCAAATGTTTTCCTTTAAGTAGGATTGTTTTGTGTTGAAAACATTTTTTTTTTAATAAATAAATAAATATATTTGAATTTAAAGGGACATGAAACACATTTTGTTTCTAGCAGGATTCATATAGAAGATTCAACAACTTTCCAATTTACTTCTATAATCAAATCTGCTTCATTACCTTGATATTCTTTAATGAAGGAACAGCAATGCACTACTGGGAGCTAGCTACACACATCTAGACAGCCAATCACAAGAGGCAAATATGTGGAGGCACCAATCAGCAGATAGCTCCCTCTAGTGTAGGATATGTGTGTTTATTTTTCAACAAGGGATACCAAGAGAACGAAGCACATTTGAAAATAGAAGTGAATTTAAAAGTGTCTTACAATTACTTGCTCTATCTGCATCATGCCGGTTTAATTTTGACTTTCATATCCCTTTAAATCAAACAAAAAATATCAGATTTACTCTTATGAGTTAAACAGAAAATGTGATATTATAGTAAATGATTTGTATTTTATGGTAGATTCTTATTACTAGTATCCTAGAGACAAGCAGGATAAAGAGAGAGATTCATAGAAGCTTGTGAGTTCATTGAGAGGTGAGAACTGATTGTAAATTCATTGAGCTACTTGCTTTCTGAGAGTGGTTAGTGAGTGTTCCTGAAATAAACATCTGAAGTTGTGTTTAAGAGACAGTAAAGTTAAAATTAAACTTCCATGATTCAGATATAGATCATGCAATTTTAAACAAATTTTCAATTTAATTCTATTATCTAAATTGCTTTGTTCCCTTGGTAACATTGTTGAAAAGCATACCTAAGTATGCTCAGAGTATGCAATACTGGGAGCTAGCTATTAATTGGTGGTTTTACATATATGCCTCTTGTCATTGGTTCACCAGGTGTGTGTTCCAGCTAGCTCCCAGTAGTAAATTGCTGCTCCTTCAACAAAAGATACCAAGAAAATGAAGCATATCTGATAATAGAAGTCAATTGGAAAGTTGTTTAAAATTGCATGCTGTATGCGAATCATGAGTTTAATATTTAGTCCAAGCTGGAGATACAAAATATCAGCCAATTTATATTTAAAAGCAATAAGCATTTGGAATACAGCTTTTAAAGGGTCATTCCCCTTGTATGCATTTCACTTTGGAACAGAAGCATTTTTGTAATATAAATGTATTAGCAAAAAGGCTTCTAATACAATCTGTAGCTGTTTCAAAAGAGTATTTAAGTATGCACCGTGCACCAGCATTTTAAACACAGCACTTACTCAGAGAGCCTAAGGAGTTTGTACCATGTGGTAATGACTGAATTTGTTAATTGCTGTCATAATTCAAGCCCCACTGGTTCTCTGAGCAGCTGCAGTATATAAAATGCTGGTGCACTGAGAATTATGCTTTACATGCACGTGCAGAGAAAAATGTTAACACTAAAACAGTGATAACTAATTCATCTATGTGCATTTAAATTTTGACTGGAATGTCCCTTTAAATGTACCTAAACTTTGATAATAGCAATGATGCGTGGCCGGACTTATAGCCGACGGACATTTGGCAGACGGACATTTGGCCGAAACACAAGTGGCTGTCAGATAACAGTCCGGCCACGAGATGGATAGATTTGATAGATAGATAGATTTAGATAGATAGATAGATCAATAGATGCAATAGATACATTTGATAGATACGATAGATAGATTTGATAGATAAATAGATAGATTTGATAGATAGATAATTTCCCAGACAGAGAATTACAAGACGTGCGGCCTGGGACCCATGGTAAGGTTCCGAGAGGCAGTTGCGGCGCCCGAGGCTCTGATTAGAACAGAGCACTCTGGAACGTATCTGCCCTCGGCTGAAATCGGAAGATTCTTTAGCTTTCTGTCTGTCAGCCAAATGTCCTTCTGCATTTTGTCAGAGCACCGCAATGATGCAGCTTCTGCCTATTAATAAACACTTGCAGGTTCAATGCAGCAAATCAGACATCCAATACCAGACATGACCAGATGAGGGAGCAATTCTAGAATTTCAGGCCTAGGCTAAATCAACCTGTTCATGTGACCTGCAGTCTGGTAGCTTAGAAATAACTGGCAAACAGGCAGTGCCAGTGAGTGGAGCTAGCAATGGCATGACAGGTATGTGCTAACCCTACACAGGGGGCAGGTTATGCCCTCATAGTACATTTGTTGTGGTGTTGTTTTGCAGGAGTTAAACAAGATGGCGTGAAATAACTTATAGGTATCTAGGTCACTACTGACTCAGCTGCATACTCTGCACAGTTAAAGGCAGTGGCAATTCTAGGACTTAACATTTGGGGGGCTAACAAAGGTGGTGAAGACAGAGCACATATGATATATATGGAACCCTTTGCAGCTCAACAGGGGTGCTACACATGTGTTTGTAGGCACACAGCGCCTCTCAGCACCCCCACTGGTTAAAGGGACATTATAGTGTAAAAACTGCTTGCTCTAATTACAGCATATACATGTAAAACTAGTAATGCCATGTGTTTAACCTCCACAAAGGGTTAATTACAGAGTTACAGTCCCAAGCACTGCTGGTCCTGAGTGGAAACTGTCACTGATTCAATCAGCAGCGATAGCTACACAGTTGGGTCATGTGACTAACGCTGCTGATTGGATTAGCGTCATTTTCTGCTTTGGACCAGCAGTCCTCTGCAGGTCCCGAGCGGGACTTTGAATATGTGTTTAACCCCTTTGTAGGAGTTAAACACATTGAATTACAGAGCCTCTTGATGTTTGTGTTAAAATGACATGTTCTAACGGAATAGAACATGTAATTTTAACACTATTACCACCCTTTAATGAAAAAAAGTGTTTTTTATTATAGGTGATTTAACAGTTTTAAAAAAATAAAAAAATAATAATTGACTTGTTATTGATGTGCATATTTACATTATACATAGGTTACTATGTATAATATTTTCATATTGTTATATTCTCTTTTAAAATAATCCCCTTTCCATCCCACCTAAAAGATAAAGGCTGCATCCAATCCTGATATGTGAGACGGCCACACGTGCACAGATTAGCCTTAAATGTGAGTAGGCCACACGTGCACAGATTAGCTTTATATGTGAGTAGGCCACACGTGCACAGATTAGCTTCATATGTGAGTAGGCCACACGTGCACAGATTAGCTTTATATGGGAGTAGGCCACACGTGCACAGATTAGCCTGATATGTGAGAAGGCCACATGTGCACAGATTAGCTTTATATGTGAATAGGCCACACGTGCACAGATTAGCCTTAAATGTGAGTAGGCCACATGTGCACAGATTAGCTTTATATGTGAGTAGGCCACACGTGCACAGATTAGCCTGATATGGGAGTAAACCACACGTGCACAGCACAGATTAGTTTGATATGGGAGTAAACCACACGTGCACAGATTAGCTTTATATGTGAGTAGGCCACACGTGCACAGATTAGCTTTATATGTGAGTAGGCCACACGTGCACAGATTAGCTTTATATGTGAGTAGGCCACACGTGCACAGATTAGCTTTATATGGGAATAGGCCACACGTGCACAGATTAGCCTGATATGTGAGAAGGCCACACGTGCACAGATTAGCTTTATATGTGAGTAGGCCACACGTGCACAGATTAGCCTTAAATGTGAGTAGGCCACATGTGCACAGATTAGCTTTATATGTGAGTAGGCCACACGTGCACAGATTAGCCTGATATGGGAGTAAACCACACGTGCACAGCACAGATTAGTTTGATATGGGAGTAAACCACACGTGCACAGATTAGCTTTATATGTGAGTAGACCACACGTGCACAGATTAGCCTGATATGGGAGTAAACCACATGTGCACAGATTAGCCTGATATGTGAGAAGGCCACACGTGCACAGATTAGCTTTATATGTGAGTAGGCCACACGTGCACAGATTAGCTTTATATGTGAGTAGGCCACACGTGCACAGATTAGCCTGATATGGGAGTAAACTACACGTGCACAGATTAGCCTGATATGTGAGAAGGCCACACGTGCACAGATTAGCTTTATATGTGAGTAGGCCACACGTGCACAGATTAGCCTGATATGGGAGTAAACCACACGTGCACAGATTAGCTTTATATGTGAGTAGGCCACATGTGCACAGATTAGCTTTATATGTGAGTAGGCTACACGTGCACAGATTAGCTTTATATGTGAGTAGGCCACACATGCACAGATTAGCTTTATATGTGAGTAGGCCACACATGCACAGATTAGCTTTATATGTGAGTAGGCTACACGTGCACAGATTAGCCTGATATGTGAGTAGGCCACACATGCACAGATTAGCTTTATATGGGTGTAAACCACACGTGCACAGATTAGCCTGATATGTGAAAAGGCCACACGTGCACAGATTAGCCTGATATGTGAGTAGGCCACACGTGCACAGATTAGCCTGATATGTGAGTAGGCCGCACGTGCACAGATTAGCTTTATATGGGAGTAAACCACACGTGCACAGATTAGCTTTATATGTGAGTAGGCCACACATGCACAGATTAGCCTTATATGTGAGTAGGCCACATGTGCACAGATTAGCCTGATATGTGAGTAGGCCACACGTGCACAGATTAGCTTTATATGTGAGTAGGCCACACATGCACAGATTAGTTTTATATGTTAGTAGGCCACACGTGCACAGATTAGCCTGATATGGGAGTAAACCACACGTGCACAGATTAGCTTTATATGTGAGTAGGCCACATGTGCACAGATTAGCTTTATATGTGAGTAGGCCACATGTGCACAGATTAGCCTGATATGTGAGTAGGCCACACGTGCACAGATTAGCTTTATATGTGAGTAGGCCACACGTGCACAGATTAGCCTGATATGGGAGTAAACCACACGTGCACAGATTAGCCTGATATGTGAGTAGGCCACACGTGCAGAGATTAGCTTTATATGTGAGTAGGACACACGAGCACAGATTAGCTTTATATGTGAGTAGGCCACGCGTGCACAGATTAGCTTTATATGTGAGTAGGCCACGCGTGCACAGATTAGCTTTATATGTGAGTAGGCCACACGTGTACAGATTAGCCTGATATGGGAGTAAACCACACGTGCACAGATTAGCCTGATATGGGAGTAAACCACACGTGCACAGATTAGCTTTATATGTGAGTAGGCCACACGTGCACAGATTAGCCTGATATGGGAGTAGGCCACACGTGCACAGATTATCTTATATGTGAGTAGGCCACACATGCACAGATTAGCCTGATATGTGAGTAGGCCACACGTGCACAGATTAGCCTGATATGTGAGTAGGCCACACGTGCACAGATTAGCCTTATATGTGAGTAGGCCACACATGCACAGATTAGTTTTATATGTGAGTAGGCCACACATGCACAGATTAGCCTGATATGGGAGTAAACCACACGTGCACAGATTAGCCTGATATGGGAGTAAACCGCACGTGCACAGATTAGCCTCATATGGGAGTAGGCCACACATGCACAGATTAGCTTTATATGTGAGTAGGCCACACGTGCACAGATTAGCTTTATATGTGAGTAGGCCACATGTGCACAGATTAGCTTTATATGTGAGTAGGCCACACGTGCACAGATTAGCTTTATATGTGAGTAAGCCACACATGCACAGATTAGCTTTATATGTGAGTAGGCCACACGTGCACAGATTAGCCTGATATGGGAGTAGGCCACACGTGCACAGATTTGCTTTATATGTGAGTAGGCCACACGTGCACAGATTAGCTTTATATGTGAGTAGGCCACACGTGCACAGATTAGCCTGATATGGGAGTAGGCCACACGTGCACAGATTAGCTTTATATGTGAGTAGGCCACACGTGCACAGATTAGCCTGATATGGGAGTAAACCACACATGCACAGATTAGCCTGATATGGGAGTAAACCACACGTGCACAGATTAGCCTGATATGGGAGTAGGCCACACGTCCACAGATTAGCTTCATATGTGAGTAGGCCACACGTGCACAGATTAGCCTGATATGGGAGTAGGCCACACGTGCACAGATTAGCTTCATATGTGAGTAGGCCACACGTGCACAGATTAGCCTGATATGGGAGTAGGACACACGTGCACAGATTAGCTTTATATGTGAGTAGGTCACACGTGCACAGATTAGCTTTATATGTGAGTAGGCCACACGTGCACAGATTAACTTTATATATGAGTAGGCCACACGTGCACAGATTAGCTTTATATGTGAGTAGGACACACGTGCACAGATTAGCCTGATATGGGAGTAGGACACACGTGCACAGATTAGCTTTATATGTGAGTAGGACACACATGCACAGATTAGCCTGATATGGGAGTAAACCGTAGCTTTACTGTGGAGCTTTGGAAAACAGCACAGCTGGGGCACGGAATATCAGACTTGTTACTCAGGTCCACTTCAGTATCAAAAAGAAAAAAAGATTCCAGCCTCCACAATCAATAAAAGACCTCTATTTTCACATGTAGGGTCCCAGAACACACATACTGTACACGTGAAAAATAAAGGTCTTTTATTGTTTGGGGAGGCTGGAATCTTTTTTCCTTTTTGATGGGAGTAAACCGCACATGCACAGATTAGCCTGATATTGGGAGTAAGCTGCACATGCACAGATTAGCTTGATATGGGAGTATACCGCACGTGCACAGATTAGCCTGATATGGGAGTAGGCTGCATGTGCTCAGATTAGCCTGATATGTGAGTAGGCCACACATGCACAGATTAGCCTGATGTGGAAGTAAGCCGCACATTCACATATTAGCCTGATATGGGAGTAGGCATTAGCCTTATATGGGAGTAAACCGCACGTGCACAGATTAGCCTATGTGAGTAGGCCGCACGTGAATAGATTAGCCTGATATGGGAGTAAGCTGCACGTGCACAGATTAGCCTGATATGGGAGTAGGCCATACGTGCACAGATTAGCCTGATATGGGAGTAGGCCACACGTGAATAGATTAGCCCGATATGGGAGTAGGCCACACGTGCACAGATTAGCCTGATATGTGAATAGGCCGCATGTGCACAGATTAGCCTGATATGTGAGTAGGCCATACGTGCACAGATTAGTCTGATATGTGAATAGGCCGCACGTGCACAGATTAGCCTGATATGTGAATAGGCTGCACGTGCACAGATTAGCCTGATGCATAAAAAGATGTTACTGTAAAGTGTACAAGAATCTGATTGCAGATACACTGACTGATTGAGCACTACAATGCACGTGGCGCTCCCAAAACTGGAAAAGAGAACGCTTCCTCATTGGCCAGACAGAAGAAAGACTAGAATAGTGTTACATAAAAAATAGATGTTAGTTCTATGTTTAACCGCACTAACATTACTATAATTGTCATGAACATACAAACAGGGCAATAGGGAATTTATTGTTTTCTTTCTTAATCAGACAGAACAATTAAAATAAAAAACAACTTCCCAATTGACTTCTATTATAAAATGTTCCTTTTCTTGAAAAGCATACCCAGATATGCTCAGGACAGAGACAAATGTATTTATAGGGTAACCTGACAGTAATGGTGTCTGCACAATGTAACATAGCTTTAGTTGTGGGAGATATGAGGTGAAATCAATGGCAGAGATCATTTGTTATCTAGAACCAGGGCAAAAAGGTGTAAGGTATATTTTTCTAAATTAAAGGGGCAGTCTATACCTTAGTCGTCTTAAAGTCTTACCTTAGATAAGCTACAAATAACCTTCTGCAGCCCTTTCTATACCATGCAGCAGGAACAGTAAAAAAGTTATTTTTAAATGACTATTGTTTCCGGTTGCTTTGAAATGGCTGCCAAGCTCCACCCACTGATGACATCACGATCTGGGCTACATTAAATGCTTCACTAGTTACAAAAGACTCACTAGTTGGATTCAACAGAGTGCATAGATGTAGCCGAGATCGTGATGTCATCAGTGGGCAGAGTTTGGCAGCCACTTCAAAGAGACCAGAAACAATATTTATTATAAAATAACTTTTTTACTGTTACTGCTGCATGATATTGAAAGGGGTGCAGCAGGCTATTTTAATCTTAATATAATTTAAGACTTTAATATAACTAAGGTGTACACTGTCCCTTTAAGGGATTAAACTTTAACACATCTTATTCCTGATTGGTGCAAGAATAAAACTTTAGAAATGCTAGACGGATAGAAAGATGGCAAGTTCTGTACTTATTGGTCAAGTACCTCAAGGAGTATATAATGTAGCACACAGTGAGACTGTTCTGCGCTCTTTCATTAAATGAATATACCAGTGTGAACATTTTCTAAATACATTAACACAGACCACTGTTTTATATAAAGGAGTCAGTTTCTGGAGTAGTCATAGCTAGACATTGTCATTTTTGTTCACAAAACCTGTATTTGGCATTATTTTACCTCATCACTTCTGCAGATGTGTATCAGTGTTAGCCTTGTGAAGTCTACAGTGTGCACTTTCAATTATCAGAATTGTAAAACCTAAAATTTTCAAAATGTATTTACAGAAAAACAGGCAAAATAATGATAGTATATTGCAGTTTTTTTGTTTTTTCTACACAGAATTAAACACGATACATGTTGCAATTGGTAGAGGTTTGTTATGAGGGAGTCATACAGAAGTAATCTCTGCAACTTGATCCATGTGATGGTTTATTGCTGAGAAATGCAGAGAGAAACAATAAGATTTCGATGGGGGGAGACAGAGAGTCGTGAGAAGGATGGGGAAGGATTTCTGTATCACCAAAACAAAGGCACAAAAGGCTGTTTTGATTTTCCAGGGTAAAGTGTGAGCCAACCACCAGATCTGAGCTATAAATAACCAACAGCCGCCAGAAGGGAAAGTTTAACTTCCACTTAAACATGAGATCTGTGCAGTGTTTACAGAATTACATACATCAAACATGCTGCAAATACACCAGCTGTTTACCTACAAAATAAAAAAACTTAACCCCATCACTGCTGAGTGCTTTTTATCTCCTGTACTGACTCTTTAAGTCCCTTTAAACTTGCTGCAAATCTAACCCATGTAGTTTTTGCTTCCTTAGGGTTAAATACATAGAGCTACATTAAAGGGAAAGAAAAGTAAAAAAAACAAAAAAAATACCCTTTCATGATTCAGATAGAGCAAACAATTTTTAACAACTTTAATATGTACTTTTATTATTTAATTTGTTTAGTTATCTTGGTACCCTTTGCTGAAAAGCATATCGAGGTAGGATTGGAAGCAGCAATGCTCTGCTGGGTATAAGCTGCTGATTGGTGGCTGCACATATATGTATCTTGCCATTGGCTCAGCTAGCTCACAGTAGTGCATTGCTGCTCCTTCAACAAAGGATACCAAGAGAATAAAGTCAATCTGATAATTGAAGTAAATTGGAAAGTTGTTTAAAAATGTTTAGGTTTTGTCTGAAACATGAGAGATATTTTCTGGGTTTTGTGTCCCTTTAATGACATAAAGTACATTATGTTGTACTCAGTCTCAAGCAATCACTAATGCTCATTCTGATATTACAACTTGTTCGTTTAATGAACCCGCTATATAATTAGCTAGCCCTGTACGTTTAATAGTAAGCATAATGGGCTATAGTACATTCATTTTGCTCTTATTAAAGGTGGTTGCATTTTGTGCTCTCACGCAAGCTGAAATATTGCCTTCTCTTTTGAAAAGCTGGTATTAAAGTGAAAGTAAAGTCAGTGGTAGCGTGATTTAGAATTGAAAACTACATTCAAAATAAAGTTAAGTTTAATTAATCATTTTAACACAGTCGTTTTATAAATACTTTTTTTTACTTATCCCTTTTGCACAAGTCTCTATGCGTCCCTCCACCCGCGTTAAATAAAAATTCCAGTTATGGTGACGAATGGATCGGTTTCTAACAGATTGGTTCCCCCATTGGCGTCTGGAGCACCAAGAAAAACACCCACGGCTTGTAATGCGCCTGCGGCAAACTCCAAACTCTTTCTGTTTCTCAAAGCGTGTTCATGCTAGCCGCATGCGCATTACCAAAGGGAATCCCCTACTTTCGTCAGATCAGGTACACGGAGCTTGAGATCGTACCTATTTCTGTAAATCCCGTTATTTTTAAAAGTAAGTATATTTTTACAATGGCATCATACAATAATTATGATATAGCAATTATGCATTACATTTAATTTTAAGTACGCAATTTAAATACTCTCAAACATGCAATAAATAATAATCAGATTACACATTTTCATACTAATTTGTTTATATAGTCTTGATGAATAAAATATCGTTTATGCAATTAATTATGATTATTAGTGTATAAACAACTTAGTTCAGCTGGTTATAGTATAGAGACACTGTTCAGACGATCAATGCTGAAACACTAAACAATGAATCAAGTGATTTATCGTTAGTATGTATCTCAGCGTAGATCGTAATATTGCGCATGCGCAAAATTTTCATTGTCGGGTACGAGCGTGCATCCTTGCGCAAAAGAAGGGTCTGACCGTTGTTCACTGTAGGGAGCATAAACCCGGAAGAAGGGGGCAGAGGAACAGACTGGATAATGCGATCGCTAAAATTATAATTATTTAAATATACTTTAACTTTTAAAAATTAAAAAGTTAGCGACTAAACTAGTTGATAGGCAGGTAAACTATATCTTGATTCTAGTGCAGCTAAATTTACTTTCACTTTAACTATAACTGCTTGCTACTGTGCTTTCAAATATAGCTTAAAATGTTTGTATGTATGTGTGTGTGTATATGTATGTATGTGTGTGTGTGTATATGTGTATATATGTGTATATGTATGTATTTGTGTGTGTATATGTATGTATGTGTGTGTGTATATGTGTATATATGTGTATATGTATGTATGTGTATATGTGTATATGTATGTATGTGTGTGTGCGCGTGTATATGTATGGGTGTATGTATGCGTGTGTGTGTACATATGCATTTGTTAAGGGATTAAATGCCCTACATCTCCTGAGTGTCTGCTTGTAACATAACTAAGTAATAACTTAACACTTAACTTAGCAGTTGAACTTTAACAACTTTGTCAATAAAACTCGACACATTAGGTGGGTGAAAGACCCGTGGTTCATATTTATTAATACCAGCCGTGGGAACTGGCAACGACAGGTAATAAAACACAGTTGGTGGCAATCGGGGCCTACATAAATAACTATATTACCCCTAGCTGCAGACCACAAGGCGGAGATACTCAACACAGCTTTTAAATGTAGGGGGTTCTCGGCCCAAAAACCAGCCAGAGCACACCCAAGCTACCAAGCCTGTGGCGTCACCCTGACTGCAATGGCAATCATTCAAACCTCCTTCCAGCCTGCATCCATGATCCTGACCACCCGCCAGAGTAGGGTGCCAACGTTAGAAATTTCAAACCAGTAGGTCCAGCCTTGACTAGTCAAACAGCATATCATTAACTGGGGAGCCAAAGCTACCGTCCTTGGACTTAAGAAAGTAGTTTGAGTGACCCTCTTCCTGCCTCAGACACCTAGTCTCATATAGAGACACTAACATAAAAAGATTGCCGCCTTTTATAACAAAATCAAACAAATTGCAAGTCATAACAATTGCATATCAGGGATGGGAGTGTGGGAAAAGAGCTTCCAGGGATCCACCGGAACAAAGAGGAAGTGGACTCCCTGCACATCCCATATATAAGGTTGGTAAACCCCTCACAACACAATGCAACATTGTAACAAATACACACACATCAGCAGCACTCACTCAACCAGGACTTAACCCTTAGCTACCCTCCGGGCTAATCGCCCTGCACTTTCTTAAGGGATTAAATGCCCTACATCTCCTGAGTCTCTGCTTGTAACATAACTAAGTAATAACTTAACACTTAACTTAACAGTTGAACTTTAATAACTTTGTCAATATAACTCGACACATTAGGTAGGTGAAATACCTGTGGGTCGTATTTATTAATACCATACATGGGAACTGGCAACAACAGGTAATAAAACACGGGTGGTGGCAATCGGGGCCTACATAAATAACTATATTACCCTTTCTAGAAAAATTGCCAGGGGACACTGCTGCATACCACAAGGCAGATATACTCAACTCAGCTTTGATCTCAGCCTGTCAATAACCAGCCAGAGCACGTCCAAGCTACCGAGCCTGTGGCGTCACCCTGACTGCAATGGCTGTCATTGAAACCTCCTTCCAGCCTGCAGCCATGATCCTGACCACCCGCCACAAGAGACAGACCTGCAAATTAAATGGTCCAGACTCTTGTCGCCACCACTACACCCTTAGGAGTAACGCCTGCCTGATGTTCTGAAGGAACAGATCTACTCCTGCTGGTTCTAATTGAACCCCATCCTGCCTATATAAACCCTTATGGGCTGCTGAGATGCTCCCATGCTCAATAATAAAACCCTTGAGGTCCCCAACCTGCTTCCTCAGGTCCCTATTTATCTTTTTCCTGACCTGGAAAGCTGCTTTATGGCACACCATGTGCTTCCACTTCAATCTAGGGATCACATTCGACCACCCGAATCGCACACCTGGAAACCAGAGTTGAAACTGCCACAGATCCGCCTGTATTGCCCAGATTAAATCTAGAGTAGGGATGGCCCCCACATAATTGCCGCCAGCATGTAAGATTAAAATATGGGGCTTTTCCCATCTTCTTGCGGCATCCTGTAACAATGCAGGCAGATCTGCCCAGGACAAACCCCTGCACCCTAGCCAACGTAACACAGCCCTGAATGATGGAAACCCCAGCTGTTGTCCTCCTGGTATGGCCACGGCTCAAATTGCAGCCCAGTGCACGTATGAATGGCCGACGATCCACACCCGTACAGGACCTGGACGTATGTCTAAAAACAAAGAAACAAGAGTTAGCTTGCACACTTACTGGACCTGACCACAATTTATCATGGCCAACCCCCCTTTTGTTTACTCATGCAAAACCAAGTCCCTTGATGCCCCTTTGTTATCAACCTATCCTCTTATGCGTACAGAGGCCTGACATAGGATTTGTACCGCTGAGATCTCCAACACCCCAAGGAGGGAATACGATCCAAGAACCAACCCAGCTCTGCCGCCGTCATCCAGGCCCCCACTCTAAATGAATGGGGGCGATACGCGACCCATCGAGACCAGCACATTGGGCTGCGCAACCTAACACCTTCCTGAACTGGTATCTGGTGAGCGGGTCTCCATTTGCATGGATAAGAAACCTGGAGGAGCCTCCTGGCCGCACTGCCAGGTATGAAGAAACCACACTTAATGGGCAACAGGTGACCCTTGGCTGCCCCGGCAGGGAAAGCCAGGCTCCCCGGCCCTCCTGGTCCGTCTTAGATCTGAGGATAAAAAGAAGCATCGAATCATCCACCACCCTAAAGTGATTGTGCATGATTCCCCCAGATACCACCGTCTTAGCATGTGGGACTAGGTCCCCCACTCTCAGCGCGCCACGAAACGCCAGCCCAAAGGCCGCCCCAAAAAGCTGAGCCTCAAACGGCGAAGAACAGATCTTTGGCAGTACCGCCAGCAATTTAACCAGCCGGTCCACTGTAATGGGTTCCTTAGCATCACGCCTCGGGACCTCCATACGGCCCCAGCCCCAAATTAACTGTTTCACAAGGAAGGAGCGCAACGCGTCCTGAAATGCATACAACCTACAAAAGAAGGCTACCGCTGAAAGCCTGGAGACCACTGCCCCCTTTTTCACTTGCTTACCTCTCAGGTCAGCCAGCCACTGTAGAAGGAATCCCTGTTCACCTTCGCAAGAAGAAAACTCACGGAGGTCGCAGAAGCTTACTCACTCACTCCAATACCTCACATAGGCCGACCAGGTGTTTGGTGCCAAGGAAGCCTGCAGTAGGGGGATCAACCGCAGCAGTCCTTCGCCATCTGCCACAGAAAGGAAGGGCAAGAGAGACCATTAAGAGCCGCAGTCGGCGCTGCCACACTAAAAGCCTCCCACTGGAAGCGAGACAATGCGTCCATAACTATGTTCTGCACCCCGGGTACATGGCGAGCTATGAAGATAATGTTCAGCTGCAGACATCTCAACACCAAGTGCCGCAGGTAATGCACCACCACAGGCGACGAAGCTGACAGTCTGTTGATGGTGAAAACCACACTGAAATTATCCGTCCAGAAAATCACAGCCCGGTTGTTGAAAAGGTGACCCCACAGCTTAACTGCCACTATAATGGGAAACAGTTCCAAAAAGCAAAGGTTGGGTGTAAGCCCTAGGCCCGCCCACTCAGACAACCAGGGCTCTGCACTCCAAGCCCCTTCAAAGTAAGCACCGTATCCGGACGCCCCTGCCGCATCCGTGAAAAGATGAAAGGACTGATTGGACACAGGGTTGCCCCTCCACATGCAAACTCCATTAAAATCCTGTAGGAACCTCTCCCAGACTCTCAAGTCCGCCACGAGATCCCCCTTGATTTGGATGCACAACGATGCTGTCCTGCCACCCCCCAATCTTCGTTCTAGCCTTTTGCTAAAAATCCTACCCCACTGGATAACTCTCCCCGCAAAGTTTAGGAAACCCAGGAGTGACTGCAGCTCCCTCAGAGAACACAATTGCGCCGTAGCCATAGACCGAACTGACAGCAACATTCTAGCCACCTTCTCTCTGGGCAGTCTACATTCCATCGCCACAGAGTCTATTTCTATGCCCAGGAACGTCAAGCACGTACAAGGTCCCTCCGTTTGGCCTCATCGAGCGGAACCCCGAACCTAGCCATCATGAACCTCATGACGTTCATCAAGGAGGCACATTCCGCTGAATTGGTAGATCCCTCTAGTAGGAAATCATTCAAATAGTGTGCAATCTTATCACTTCCTGTGACTGATGCAACCTCCCAGTGCAGGAAAATACTAAACGCCTCAAAATAGGCACAGGGTATGGAACAGCCCATGGGCAGGCAACGGTCCACGTAGTAACCCTCGTCGAACCAGCACCCCATCAGTCTGAAGGAAGATGGGTGGATTGGGAGAAGCCGGAATGCGGACTCTATGTCCAATTTTGCCATCAAGGCTCCGGGCCCCCTTTCCCTCACGATAGCCAGCGCGTCGTCAAACGACTGGTAGTGGAATGAGCTCCAAACCTCCGGAATGGCATGGTTTACCGACTGCCCCCTTGGGTAGGATAGACGTTGTATTAGCCGAAACTTACCCATCTCTTTTTTGGGAACCACTCCCAGCAGAGAAATTACCAAATCCGAAATTGGCAAGTCCACAAAAGGGCCTGCGACCCTGCCTAGAGCTACTTCCTTACCCAGCTTTTCCCTGACCACCTCTGGGAACTGAGAGGCCGACTTTAAGTTCCTCTTAACCTTAGACCCCAGCACCTGGCCCACTACTGGAATAGTAAAGCCATGGCGCAGACCAGCGTCCAGCAATCTAGCAACCGCCCTGTTCGGGTACCTGCTCAACCACTTACCGATGATAGGCACTCTAAGAGGCAAATCTGCCCTTTCCCACAGTGCTTCCTTTTGCCCCAAACTGCTCAGTTTGGAAGTCCCACTTCTTGGAGCAATCAGCCCCTGGGTATTGACCACTGCAGAACTTGCAGATGTGCTTAAACGTGCAGAACGTGCCCCTTTTGCAGGACTTATCCTGGTAATGCCAGCACACTCCCCCTTGTTGAAAGCGCCGGGGCTGCTTGGGCCCCTGAGGGACGACTCCGGGGGACGCTTGTGCCCGCCGTTCCGAGTTGAGATGCAACCAGAGGTGGAGATCCATGGTCCCAAAGTCCAGCAATGGGTTACCCACCATTTTTTCCGGTAAATCATGTCATACTCTCTCCAGGCTCCATCGGCAATTTTTTTACGCATGGCATCTATCGTGTCAACATACTTAAACAAAGCGGTACCCTGATCTGGGAACCTCTCCAGGTAGCATGTGGCATATACCCGGAAATACTGATGCCATTCGTCAAATGTGTCAGGCCGGGTTGAATTTTTTAGGCCCTGTCCCATCCTCCGCCATTTCTTTTAATTTAAACGCTTCCACAGATAATTAAAACATGTTGACGTACTTACCGTCCTGAATACGCTTCACCATCTATGACTTTAGGTGGGCGTGCAAGCTATGTACCTTACATGAGTATGTGTCCCCATGCACTGCAGCCTTTCTATTCACAGCCTGTGGTGTGCCACCTGTACCCCTGAGGATTGAGATGCCTGGGCCAAACTACTGACATTACCCCCCCCCCCGGGTTTGCCCCTGCTCATTTTCCTCAACATCCTATACATCCTTCTATGGCTTTTTGTGTGTAAACCCAGGGACCCGTCTATCTAAGACCCAGACCCGCTGGAACTAGAGGAGTCACACCTTCCCTGAGGAAAACCAAATTGGCACTCACCGGATGAAGATGCCATGGGACCTTGGCCGAATCCGGATGGGCTGAGGTCGCCCACTTCTGTCGCCACCACTCTAAGCACGAGGGCTCTGGAACTCTGGGTAGCCACATCTCTGCCAGATGAAGGTGCCATGGGGACCTGAAACACAGAGGACAAGAGGGGAGTACCACGGGAAGAGCCAGCTGTCTCCTCCCTATCCTCCCCAGCCCCATATTCCTGATACCCCTCACAGTCACTGTCACTCACACCCTGCAGCAAGCTGTCATCCTCATCCATACTTGCAGCCTGCCAACATTCGTAATCCTCCATAAATCTAACGGCCCTGTTGCTCCCTTCGCCACCCTGGCAGGACTAACTGCTTCCCTGTCAGTGCCCTCTAGACCTTCACCTGGGCTAGCGCAAATACTAGCATGCCCCCTCTTCACCGCCCCTCTCGTAACTACCTGCCCTGACCTGGCCACTAAGGTCCTGCTGGGCGATAACATACCCTGCAGGCCTCCTTCATGCGGCTCCAAACCAACGGCACTGCTAACCAGGGCCGCACTTGCGCGAGACCCCTTAGGCCATGCTCTAGCCACAGGGGCCTTTCCTTTTCCTTGAGCCTCAGCGCGCAGGGGCCGCCTTGGCCTTGCTACCACCTGAATTAGGCCGCAAGCGTGAGGAGGGTGCCCTAGCGGCCTCCCCTCCTTTATTGATAGCTGTTGCAAAAGCACTTGTGCACACACCTTGCTGCGTGGCACCTGCGGAGCCCCTGGATGCACATGCTGCCCCGCATCCTGAGCCACATTTGCCCCTTGTCTCATATCTGCTGCAACCCCCACCGGCTTAGAATGGGCCCCCCCCCCTAGCATTCTGATGGCTAACATGTGTGCCCCTCTGAGCGGGTCCCCCCCCCCCCCCCGTGGCACTCCCCTCTTACCTCCGGAGCCTGAAGGGGACGATCCACTCTGCCTGACGACCAAGTTTTGACTGCCACAGGCAGAAGTGACGTCACCGGAAGTAACGTCGGGAAGCACAACGTAACCGGAAGTCGACACGGCAGCCATCTAGAATGGGGAAAAGGATGAAGACCGGACTGAGGCCTGTGCACCACGTGGAACGAAGCCTGGGACTGCACCACCGCTGCACCCGACGATGACATCCCCGTGAGGACCGACGCCAAGGACTACCGACGCAGGTAAGGCCGCAACGCTCCCACTACCCACACCACCAGTAATCGGGCCTACCAAGCCCTCCCTGGAGAAAAACCCTTAACTCTCCTGGGACCCCCTAGCTCCTGATAGTTGTGACCCCTGCCTAAGGCCCACTCCTACTTCATGCGCCTCAGACCCAGCACCCCCCGGGACCACAGACTGAAGGTCCAGGCCCACTGGCTGATAAGCCTGGGCAGGCCTAGCCTCCTCAACCCGCTCCTCCCATACAGGAGAAGGGTATAAATTAGGACTACCCTCCCCAACCGAAGTCGAAGTGGGAATAGACAGCCCCAAAACATGGCCCTGACCCACCGTGATAGTCCCTGATGGAGATGGTGCAACCCATTCCATATCCTCAAGATCCATCTCTTCCCACTCCACAGGTTCGCCTTCCATTGGAAAACTGCTGTAAACCGTGCAGTAGAAAGAGCTTCCAGGTATCCACCGGAACAAAGAGGAAGTGGACTCCCTGCACATCCCATATATAAGGTTGGTAAACCCCTCCCAACATAATGCAACATTGTAACAAATACAGTACACACAAAGCAGCAGCACTCACTCAACCAGGCCTTAACCCTTAGCTACGCTCCGGGCTAGTCGCCCTGCACTTTCTTTATGTGTGTATGTGTATATATGCGTGCATGTATGTGTTTATGTGTGTGTGTGTATGTATATTTGCGTATTTGTGTGTGTGTGTATGTATATATATATATATATATATATATATATATATGTATATATATATATATTATGTATATATATATATATATATATATATATATATATATATATATATATATATATATGTATGTATGCAAAAGTTTGGGCACCCCTGACAATTTCCATGATTTTCATTTATAAATAATTGGGTGTTTGGATCAGCAATTTCATTTTGATCTATCAAATAACTGAAGGACACAGTAATATTTCAGTAGTGAAATGAGGTTTGTTGGATTAACAGAAAACGTACAATATCCATTAAAACAACATTAGACAGGTGCATAAATTTGGGCACCCCAACAGAAATATTGCATCAATATTTAGAAACAGCCTCTAGATGCTTCCTATAGCCTGTAAGGAGTGTCTGGATTCTGGATGAAGGTATTTTGGACCATTCCAAAACATCTCCAGTTCAGTTAGGTTTAATGTTTGCTGAGCATGGACAGCCCGCTTCAAATCACCCCACAGATTTTCAATGATATTCAGGTCTGGGGACTGGGATGGCCATTCCAGAACATTGTACTTGTTCCTCTGCATAAATGCCAGAGTAGATTTTGAGCAGTGTTTTGAGTCGTATTTCTTGTTGAAATATCCAGCCCCGGCGTAACTTCAACTTTGTGACTCATTTCTCATTATTCTCAAGTATCTGCTGATATTGAGTGGAATCCATGCAATCCTCAACTTTAACAAGATTCCCAGTACCGGCACTGGCCCCACAGCCCCACAGCATGATGGAACAGCCACCAAATGTTACTGTGGGTAGCAAGTGTTTGTCTTGGAATGCTGTGTTCTTTTGCCGCCATGCATAACGCCCCTTGTTATGGCCAAATAACTCAATCTTTGTTTCATCAGTCCATAGCACCTTCTTCCAAAATGAAGCTGGCTTGTCCAAATGTGCGTTTTCATACCTCAAGCGACTCTGTTTGTGGCATGTGTGCAGAAAAGGCTTCTTCCGCATCACTCTTCCATACAGCGTCTCCTTGTGCAAAGTGTGCTGAATTTTTTACAGTGACACCATCTGCAGCAAGATGATGTTGTAAGTCTTTGGATGTCGTCTGTGGGCTGTTTTTCACCGTTCTCACCATCCTTTGCCTCTCCGATATTTTACTTGGCCTGCCACTTCTGGCCTTAACAAGAACTGTGCCTGTGGTCTTCCATTTCCTCACTATGTTCCTCACAGTGGGCACTGACAGCTTAAATCTCTGCAATAGCTTTTTGTAGCCTTCCCCTAAACCGTAATGTTGAAAAATCTTTGTTTTCAGGTAATTTGAGAGTTGTTTTGAGGCCCCAATGTTACCACTCTTCAGAGGAGAGTCAAAGAGAACAACAACTTGCAATTGGCCACCTTAAATACCTTTTCTCATGATTGGATGCACCTGTCTATGAAGTTCAAGGCTTAATGGGCTCCCCTAACCAATTGTTTGTTCCAATTAATCAGTGCTAGGTAGTTACAGGTATTCAAACCAACAAAATGACAAGGGTGCCCAAATTTATGCACCTGTCTAATTTTGTTTTGATGCATATTGCACATTTTCTGGTAATCCAATAAACCTCATTTCACTACTGAAATATTACTGTGTCCTTCAGTTATTTGATAGATCAAAATGAAATTGCTGATCCAAACACCCAATTATTTATAAATGAAAATCTTGGATATTGTCAAGGGTGCCTAAACTTTTGCATACCTTGTAAGGTGACCAGACCTAACTTTACACATACTAACCATACCTTGTAAGGTGACCAGACCTAACTTTACACATACTAACCATACCTTGTAAGGTGACCAGACCTAACTTTACACATACTAACCATACCTTGTAAGGTGACCAGACCTAACTTTACACATACTAACCATACCTTGTAAGGTGACCAGACCTAACTTTACACATACTAACCATACCTTGTAAGGTGACCAGACCTAACTTTACACATACTAACCATACCTTGTAAGGTGACCAGACCTAACTTTACACATACTAACCATACCTTGTAAGGTGACCAGACCTAACTTTACACATACTAACCATACCTTGTAAGGTGACCAGACCTAACTTTACACATACTAACCATACCTTGTAAGGTGACCAGACCTAACTTTACACATACTAACCATACCTTGTAAGGCGACCAGACCTAACTTTACACATACTAACCATACCTTGTAAGGTGACCAGACCTAACTTTGGATTAGATTGGAAATGACAGTCTGATTACTAGGACTCCTCATCCTTTATTGTAATCTACAGGGGCTTATGCAGGTTTGCAATGTCTTAGATATATGCCAGAGGGAGAGATAGAAGCCATGTATGTTTTCGCTGCCTAATTTCAAGCCACTTAGACATTTCCTGTTTTTGCAAGTGTGTTTATCTGTGGACATTTCCAATAATTGTCTGCTTTGTGATCCATGTGCCCCCAGAGCTAGCATTTCAATAATAATAGTGGTATGTGGTCATGCCTGAAGTCTTTTTATTCATAATCAATTGGTGTAACATGGACTTTTACTTAGAGACCCTGATAGAAAAGCTCAGTAATATTAAGATATGTAAGGAGGGGAGGTCTGTAACCTGTTATGTATGTATCTTGCTTTCCCTAATCACTCAGAATACAGCGGCCGGGGAAGCGTAATTGTACAGTTTGGGGAAAGGCGCTGATTACCTAACACGGACATAGTAAGAAAGCTATGGTTTTTATAAGCAGGCTAATGACTAGCATCATATAATCTCTGTTCTGGGCATCTCTTGGGAAACCTATAAGTTTCAAACACACTACACAGTTGGACTATGGTTCACACTAGCACAGTTTAACTATAACCCTACAGTTCACCCCTAGAACATGTCCATGTATGATATCTATATCTTTTGTTGTTAAATGATATACTAATATTATTTACTCTCTGTCTGAGACATGTGAGTTGCATATTGATATATTTGCTTATACCCCCTCTGCTGCCGTTTAACAACATCCTATCATTAGGACACAAACAAAGCCCATGGAGCAACCCCACTACTATCAGTGTTGTAACTCAATTGTTGATTTAGCCCTTTCCACATAATTTGACTGTGAAAAACTGGACTCAGCCCTGGATCAATTAGCCCCAGTTTAAAATATGCCCTCCCCCCAACCAGTAGTTTTTATTGATGTCTTTAGGTACACTCTGAAGCCTATCTAGCAAGCTCTGAATGGAGCTTGAAGGATCATGTTTCTGGCGAGTCTTCAGTCTAAAGAGTCTAAAGACCACTGCTCCATAACCCTGTCCACCTGCTCTGATGAGGCGGACAGGAATCATCGCAATTTGACCTGATCGCATACGATCAGGTTGATTGTCACCTCCCTGCTGGTGGCCGCAAATCTGCAGGGGGCGGCTGGTGCAATGCTGAATACAGAGAGCGTATTGAGCGTACGATTTACAGGCTGCTTAGTGTGCCTCACATATTGCTATAAGTTCTCCCTATAGTTCTTAGCGATTTATAGTTCCATACAGCATATATATATATATACTTATTAAGGGTCCAAAAGTGGCCCTGCATACTTAATGTTCATAAGTGACCCCTACTATACCCCCCTATTAATACATGCTATTGTTAAAGGTCCAAGAGAGGTCATTAGTTCTTTAAGGAGATTTTATGTTCATAAGCATTGACACCAGCAAGTAGGGATTACCTTTGTTTATTGTACCTTCTCTAAATAAAATAAAAAATGAGGATACTACAGTTAATAAGTGCCTATGTGAAACCACATCTAGCCATACACTGAGAAATTCAACCTACAACATACTAGAACGTTTACCCTATTCCTTATATATTTTACTGATATATTTTACTTATTGTAATGCAATAACAATGTATATGTGAATTGTTGTGTATGACATTGTTTTGTTTTGCACTCTATTTTTGGAAATTTGTAAGTTATATCCTCAAAAATATAAAAAACAAAAAAAATGAACATCAAGGAAGTAGGCAATATTATTGCATTTCAGAAAACCACATTCCTCTAACACAGCAGCTCAGCGGTCCTCTCTATCCATATTTGCTTACTTGTAGTAAAGGGTGTCTTTCAGTGGCGCTACAAATTATTTGGAACTGTTTACACCAATTTAAAAGAGATTTATAATTTACAGGAAGTGTAAACTCCAAATATGTGTTTCAACTTGGTGCCAAAGAGGTTGAATGAGTTTACAGGTCCACCAAATGTTTAATAAGTTACCACTCTCCCCACAACCCCTCCAATTGCCCCTAGAGGAACCCAGATTTTTTATACACAAGCAGATGGGAGTCAAGTACCGCCTTAATAGTAATTTATACTTCAGCTCCAGAATCTGAGGGGAGACAGATGATTTATGTGTATTCTTAAGAATCCTATCCTAGGCTGGTTTATCTATAAGTGTATCTTTTTTTTTTATTATTATTTATTTATAATTCAACAGTATAACAAAATTGTCAAGACAATTGCTGCACAAAATATCAATGTACAAAAATAAAAGATAAAATAAATTCAGATTTTTCTATTCCATTAACAAAATTGAAATGCTCATAAAGATAAAACCTTGATTCATTCTCTTAACAAAATTTCAAGAACTAATCTAAGTCCATGCAGACTCTTCTTGTTGTATTATAATTTAACAGTATAACAAAATTATCAAGACAATTGCAGCACAAAATATCAATGTACAAAAATAAAAGATAAAATAAATTCAGATTTTTCTACTCTATTAACTAAATTAAATTGCTCATAGAAATAATACATTGATTCATTCTCTTAACAATATTTCAAGAACTGATCTAAGTCCACGCAGACTCTTCTTATTGTATTCTTATACCTGTTGACTGTTTAATTAAATTTTATAACACCGAACAAAAACACATACAATTAATAAGGGAAAGAAAAGAAAGAAAGAGAAAGAAAGAGGGAGAGAAGAAAAAAAAAAAAAAAAGTGGTCGCTTTCTCCATCCCCCCCTCGCCCATTATAGTCCTACATTGTTAGTAGAAAGCCAGGTACTAGGGAAAGTACCAGCCAGCACTTGTAGTTGGAAAAAAACTGATTTAACATATGGTTTAACTATGATATTTTGTGTCCCGGCTGATAAAGATAATATAAACACTTTCCAATGTTTAAAGAACAATTCTACTCGATCGTCGGGCAACCCGTGTAAATTGTAATGTTCAGACATACACTGAATTATCAAGGCCTGTTTAAGCTCTCTCAAAGTGGGCGCCGTTTTTGCTTTCCATTTTCTCAATATCAAGTTTCTGCCCAGAAATACAATTATATTAATCAATTTCAGATTACGGACTGTTCCTTGATATTTAACTAAAAACAAAATCTCCATGGGCTGAATAGTATAATCAAGTCTCAGAACTGCATTCATCCAATATACTATCTTAGCCCAAAACTGCCCAATCCTAGGACAGGTCCAAAAACAGTGTATAATATCTGCACAGGTGGCACTACATCTGGCACATGGAATATCAATTCCATACCATCTTGATAATTTTGCAGGAGTCAGATATGTCATTAGAGCTATCTTAATTTGAGATTCTCTCCATGCTGTCAAAACCCAGCTCTTTTCTGTTAATTTGAAAGTGTCCACTATTACCTGTCTATCAATATATGGAAATGTGGGGCGCCATTTAGTTACTATATGATCTAATTGTTCTAAAGAGGGGTTCTGATTGAGAAGAGAGTAGAGAGCAGAGATAGGGTAGCGTCCTGTTAAAAAGGTGTTAATCTTAAATTGTAAATCCTTGAACGACCAGTCTAACCCATATCTTTGTTTGAGTTCGCCTATATAATTCTTTACTTGCAGAAATGCATAGAAATCGCGCTTTGTAAGACCAAATTGATTACTTAGTTCTCCGAAAGTTAATACATTTAAACTTGCATCCATCATTTGCGTAATGTAGATCAAGCCCTTCCGAAACCATTGTATAAATCGTCCGTCGCCTAGACCAGGCAAGAAATTTGGATTCCCAACAATGGGGAGAAATTTGGAAACATGTGGAGAACAACCTGTTTCATAACATAATTCCTGCCATGCCGTAATGATATTCCTAAAAGTTATTAATTGAAAAGGATCTGAAGGAAGTTCTGTAATGGTACAATGTAACAATGCGTCTAATCTAAATGGGGAGACCAATGCAGTTTCCCAAGCTGAGGAGGAAATATGTTCTTGCTGTAAGAGCCAATCTATCGCAACCTTACTGCGCGCGGCTAAACTATAATGTTGCATATTCGGAAGCGCCAGCCCTGCAGCTGTTTTATTATTCATAAACCGGGTTATCGCTATACGCGATTTAGCGCCTTTCCAAAGAAATTTCGAACAGGCCCTGTTGTATTCTATTAAATCAGTTCTATGAATCGGGATTGGAATATTTTGTATATAATACAGTAGTTTGGGAAATATTACTGTTTTTATTAACATAATTCTAGCAGATAAAGAAATTGGAAGTTTAGTCCAATCCTCCAATTTCCGTTTACAGGCAGTGAAGCATTTATGAAAGTTCATGTTATACCATTACTCCGGATTAGGACTTAACATAATACCCAGGTATAATATATTCCGAACTTCAGCAAAGGGATGCATAATATCATACTCTTTTTTTCTGTCCAGCCACATCAATTCTGATTTTGTTTGATTGATCTTATAGCCCGATATTTTCCCGAAGATATTAATTATTTCCAGAAATTTGGGTAAAGTATCTTTGATGTTACTCATAAATAGAAGCAGATCATCTGCATATAACAAAAGAACTAATTTTTGCCCCGCAATTTGGATACCCTCCAGTTGTTGTCGCAACATAATCGCTAAAGGCTCTAAAGATATATTAAATAATAGGGGTGAAAGCGGGCAGCTCTGACGGGTACCCCTTTGTAATAGAAACCATTCTGTAATCTCCCCATTAATAATTAAAGCCGACCTTGGATCTGAGTAGATTAATTGGATAGGGGGGAAGGGGTCCCGGGCGCCAACTAACGGAGGCTAGGTGTACTAAAAAGATGTTTAATAGAGTAGAGCAATTTTCAATAAAGACAATATAAAAGCAGTATAGACATGTATAAAAGATATGTTCTCATGGATCCATGGTTAATAGCAAGGAATGTAATACAATAAACAATAAAACAATAGACCACAGTTAAAACACAATTAAAACACAATTAAAACGAATAATGCTAGTACAAATGTATTAAATGTACTAGCTAATACAGTCCATATATAACAAAGCGTTCAAAATATAGCAAAGCGTTCAAAATATGTGGTCTGCTCCAGTGAAGTCGGGTGAGGACAAAAAATGATAATCCAAATGTGACAGACCAAAAAAGTGGTCTAAAAATATATAAGTGAATCCTAGTGCTCCGGTAAAAAATTTTTTTGAAATTTGAGGATTCAAAAGTGAGGATGTTGAAAAGAGAAAAAGAGTGAGGATGTTGAAAAAACTTTTTGGTGTAAAAAGGTAAAACGATATAATTCCACAGATTAAACAGTCAGTAATAGTCTGTGTGCAAAATTTACAAAACACCAATCCGTTGAAAAAAAGTCATAAAATACAAAAAATACAAATATAATAATAAATCCAAGTTTAAGTCAGAGTAGGAGACTTGGGGTGCTGGCTCCTTAGTGCAGCGTGAAGCGAAATTGAGACAACGGTCTCAACAAGTGTGGGGAAAAAAACTTCAAAGTGTATGAGAGGAAATCGTCAGTCAAAACCTGTGGAAAAAGCAAATAACAACAATGTGCAGAAAATCAAAAACAATCACCAGTACTGGTCTACGCGCTTCGGCCCTATATAGGCCTTTATCAAGACTGGTTGTACATGTATACTGGCGGTCTTTTATAGCGTTCACGCTATGGGGACCCGGATGTAGGAAATTACTCATCACTTCCGTTTTTTTGTCGTGTTACGATATCTAAATGGAATACTTTCCAAAGTGTGTTCTTTTTTCTACCTTTAAGATCCTTTCCTACCATGTTGTCTAAATATTGTAAAGACCCGTTAGTAGGTGGTATATACAGAATATGTACAGAATATGTACAGATATGTCTGAGTATACCCATCACACATTAGATTAATTGGATATATTGATTAAAATTTCCCTTAATTCCAAATTGTTCTAGTGAGAAAAACAAATGTTCCCAGGAGATGCGATCAAATGCCTTTTCTGCATCAACCGAAAGTAAGGCCAAATCTTCACTGCTCCCCTGTACATCTTTTTTAAGCCTATTAAAACAGAAATCAAGTAATATCAAGACTTTACGCATATTTTTAGCAGGATTCCTATTAGGCATAAAGCCGGATTGATTTTCATGAATTATTGAACTGAGATGCGGCTTTGCCAGAATATTCATTAGTAGTTTATAATCCGTATTAAGAATTGATATCGGTCTATATGAAGCTGTTTGCTCGGGGTCTTTGGTTTTTTTTAGCAATTAGAGTAATATTGGCGGCCGTAAAATATTGGGAACACTTGTTCCCCTCTACAAAATAGAAATTAAATAATTTCCGGAGGGATGGTATAACATGCTCCCCTAAGATCCTATAAAATTCAGTCGGTAGACAGTCTGGTCCAGCTGCTTTACTAGTCTTTGCTGATTTAATAGCGATTTGTATTTCCGTCTCTAGTATGGGTGAGTTAATCTCCGCCAGCATGTCCGCAGAGAGTTTAGGTACCTTGATCTTCTCCCAAAACAATTTCCCTTTATCTATAGTACAATCTTCTAATTTATATAGCTCTTTAAAATAGTCTACAAAAATTTTACTGATATCTATATTATTTGTTACTCTCGTGGTATCTTTGTTAATAGCTGTTATCGTATTTTTGTTTACTCTTTTTGTAATTCTAGCCAAGAATTTAGCCGATGTACCCCCAAACCCCCCATATAGGGCTTTTTGTCTATGTATTTCTTGGATAGAATTTTGTTTTAGAAGAACATCTCTGTTTTCCTTAGCTTTTATATATTTATTCCAGTTATGATTTGTACTGTTCGCCAAATATGTTCTATAGTTATTCTTGACCTGATTAGTCAGTTGCATTTCACAGGCCCTAAATTTTCTTTTACGCTGACACATGTAGGCCTTAATTTTCCCATTCAGAACTACTTTAGCCGCTTCCCAAAATATCTCTGTTTTCTCTGCGTATGCTCTATTGAAAAACTCACATATTCTTTCCATTGGTTACACAACCAGTTTTGAAAATCTATATCGTACATCAAATATTTGGGGGAAAAAAGAGATTGGTTAGACATGGATCGCTTATTTAGTGCATTTGTTGCTAATGTGATGATAGCATGATCTGAGATTGCTATCTCTCCCACCTCTGCGCTCCAATCCAATCCCACCAAGGAGTCTGAGATCAGAAATAAATCGATCCTAGACTGTCATGTTCTTATGTGCATGTCTGTACACCTTTAAGCAGGCCTTACTTAAACCTACACCTCCCCCTTCCAGGTGCCAATTAATGTTAGTTTGCAGCATGCTATGTTGTGTGAAGCAGCATGTTCTAAACCTCCTGGCTAAGTGATTATTCTCTACCTAATCATTGGATTACAACTATAATACTTTTGGGTATTATCAACCTACTATTCCTATACATTCATCGTCTTATGGACTTATATTACAGTTCGTTTGCACAGATATCCAGGATTACTGCCTCTCATTGCCGGTAAACCAAACCGTTCCACTGACAACCTCCTCTATCAAACACAGTGAGTTACTCCTCTCAACTACCGCTACAACTCTGAACAAACTTGCTTTCCAGCAACCCGGCAATTCTTATACGTATTCACCGACTAACCTTCCTCACTGAAGCCGCGCTGTTAAGCTTCTCACACAGCGTGTGCCTGTCAGCGTGTTCTCGCACGCCATTAGATAATCGTCACACACCCCTCTGAGGCTGTCAGCTTTCTGCAGCGCTGGCTCGTCTCCCTCACACGCTCTCTCTCTATTGCCACCCAAGCAGTATATAATACTAGAAGGCTCTTTAAACACTCTCCATTTAGAGTTGTTCATCCACTTGTTCTCCAAACTTGCAAATTGTACTGAGGAAAGTACTGCATCTCAAACAGACGCTCTGATTCAATTGACTCTGTGCTAACTTGCTTTACCAACTCTCTCCTGTAACCAGTTAAACAGGGGTAAATAACCTTTACTCAATTCCTATACTCTCTCCTTTCTGCAGTTGAGATCCATAATCTCTAGTTACTAACTAGATATCTGACATATTAATTGGCCACAAGAGTATATACATGGATCCAGCAGACCTCCCAAATGTGGTATACAACCTCTCCCAAAGGGTTGACCAATTGTCACAAGCACTTAGAGAGCTGCAATTGCAGAATGACAGTCTTAGGGCATCTGTTAGGGACAACACACCAGAACCACAGGTGTGTCTACCTGAGAGATTCTCTGGCGACAGGAAATTGTTCAGACAATTCAGAAATGCATGCTACCTCCTATTTCAGATGAGGCCCAAGACATATCATACAGAGACAATTAAGGTGATGACTGTCATCTCTTTTCTTTCTGGTGAGCCAAGGGTTTGGGCTGACAACCTCTTCGAAAATAATGATCCTATCCTCACTTCCTTATCTGATTTCTTCACTCAAATGAGTTTATTATATGATGACACACAGAAACAACTGACAGCTGAGATCAAAATGCGCTCACTACGACAGGGCCGTCGCCCTGTAGAGGAATATCTATCTGAATTCAAGCTTTACATCAAGGATTCAGAATGGAGTGAGGTAGCCTTGCGAAACCAGTACCGCCTGGGATTGTCCGATGCTCTAAAGGACGAGCTTGCACGCACTGATCTCCCTAGGACCCTGGAGGCTCTTATGGCCTTGTCTGTCCAGATTGATCGCAGAATCAGAGAACGCAGGTCAGAAAGACAACAATCTGATTCCTCCCAAAGGTTTACACCTGCCTTATCCAGCACAAAGGATACATCTATACCCATGGAGCTTGGGTTCACCAAAGGCCCCTTAACATTGGATGAAAGACATCGCCGTCAGCAGAAGAATCTCTGCATGTACTGTGCTTCTCCCAATCATCCTGTTAAGGAATGTCCTCTTCTTCAACGCCAAAAAAGAAGTAAGTGCAAACCTATAACTCATTGTTTGACAAATAAAGTGGTAGATGTGGCTTACTGTACTTTATCTCTATCCCTACAGTGGGACCTCCAGCTGTTCAGAGCGGAAGCAATCATTGACTCCGGAGCATTCTCCAATTTCATTGATCTCTCCCTTTTAAATAAAAATAAAATACCCTTGTGTGTTAAAGCAATACCTGTCTCCATACGTGTCATTGATGGAACCTATGTTAGTTCTGGGCCTATCACACACCACACGATCCCACTTAAAGTTACTACAAGTGATGGGCACGTAGAATACTTGTCTTTCGATGTCCTTCCTTCTCCTTTATACCCCATTGTTTTGGGTTTATCCTGGCTACAACAACATCAGCCTACGATTTCTTGGCAGTCTTTACAAGTGGAACTTGATTCAACATACTGCAAGACTTCTTGCTATCCTCATCAACAGGTACTACAAGTCTCTCGAGCAACAATACCACACGAATATCAAGATTTCTCGGATGTATTCGACAAAAAGCAAGCAGAAACTCTTCCTCCTCATCGCATATATGATTGCCCTATTGAATTATTGCCTGGGTCTAGCATTCCATACGGACGTATATATCCACTCTCTCAACCTGAATTAGCTCATCTCAAGGAGTACTTAGAGGAGAACCTTAAGAAAGGGTTCATCAGACCATCCACCTCCCCAGCTGGTGCAGGGATCTTTTTCGTCAAGAATAAAGATAATACATTGAGGCCCATCATAGACTATCGTGAGTTAAACAGAAGAACCAAAAAGAACAGGTACCCTCTACCACTGATCCCCGAATTAGTGGAACGCCTCAGTAAAGCTACTGTTTACACCAAGCTGGATTTAAGAGGCGCATACAATCTGATTAGGATCAGAGAAGGAGACGAGTGGCTCACAGCCTTTCGGACTCGCTACGGTCTCTATGAATATCTTGTTATGCCCTTTGGGTTGTGTAACGCCCCAGCAACCTTCCAGTTTTTTATCAATGATATATTCAGAGATCTATTGGACGTTTGCTTGGTAATATATTTAGACGACATCCTAATATACTCCCAAAACATGGAGGACCATAAGAAACATGTACGTTGGGTTCTAAATCGATTAAGAACACACCATTTGTACGCCAAACTTGAGAAGTGCTCCTTCCACACTGAAGAAATTACCTTTCTGGGTTATAAAATTACCTCTTCTGGTGTTAAAATGGAAGATGGAAAAATCGACACCATTCTTAAATGGCCTACCCCAACCAACAGGAAACAGGTTCAGCGTTTTCTAGGATTCGCAAATTTTTATCGCAAGTTCATTAAAGGATTCTCAAGCATTGTGAAACCTCTATGTAGACTCACAGGTACTCAAACTCGTTTCCTATGGACACCTGAAACCGAACATGCTTTTAACTTCCTCAAGAAATGCTTCACTACTGCTCCCATCCTTCGATTCCCAGATGCAAATCTGCAGTACATCCTAGAGGTTGATGCCTCGGAGTACGCTCTTGGTGCAATTCTCTCACAGCGTAAAAGTCCTTCAGAACCTATCCATCCAGTAGCATTTTTTTCCAGACTTATGACCTCAGCCGAACAAAATTATGCCGTTGGAGAGAAAGAACTTCTCGTGATTAAGTCAGCTCTTGAACATTGGAGGCATCTCTTGGAAGGTACAATCTACCCAATATTGATTTATACCGACCATAAAAATTTGGAATATCTACAGTCCAGTAAAACCCTCTCTGCCAGGCAAGCTCGTTGGAGTTTGTTTTTCACCAGATTCAACTTCCTTATTACTTATCGGCCTGGCTCCCGAAATGGTAAGGCTGACTCTCTATCTAGACATTTACTTCGGCAGGACCTTGAAAAAGAACCTCAAACCATCCTTCCACCACAACAGTTCCTTGGTCTCACGAATGACTTCATTCATACCCTACGTTCACAACAACAGCTTGATACAGAGCTTCCCAAGGACATACAACAAACCGACACCAGGGGAATTTCTCATGTTAAGGGTAAAATATACATACCTCCCAACCTCAGAGAAGAGGTCTTGCATGACCATCACGATACTCCTCTATCAGGACACCCAGGCATCCACAGAACCAGTGACCTCATTGGTAGAAATTTTTGGTGGCCTAATCTCAGACAATCAGTACATAACTACATCAAGTCTTGTCATGCTTGTACTGTTGCTAAGTCACAAAAGACCAAACCATCAGGCTACCTCCAACCACTACCCATTCCAGAAAGACCTTGGCATACGGTTGGTATGGACTTTATTGTTGAATTGCCATTATCTAATCAAGCCAACACCATTTTAGTTGTTGTTGATTTATTGACTAAAATGGCTCATTTCATTCCCTATAAAAAGCTGCCCACAGCCTCAGAAACTGCATCCCTGTTCCTGAAACATATCGTTCGACTTCATGGTCTACCATCCGTCATTGTATCCGACAGGGGTTCGCAATTCACATCTAAGTTCTGGAAACAATTATGTGCTGTTCTTAAAATCAACCATCGCTATAGTACAGCATACCACCCGCAAACTAATGGGCAGACTGAGCGTGTAAATCAGTGGATTGAACAGTACATTCGCTGTTACTGTTCCCACCAACAAGAAGAATGGGAGAACAACATTCCTATGGCAGAATTCGCCTACAATAACTCCTTAAATGGTTCTACTAAATGTTCACCCTTCTATGCGAATTATGGCTACCATCCACCATTCCATCTATTCCCACATCTGAACACCTCCTCACCTCATGTCGACGATACAGCAAATTCTTTATCAGACATCTTCAAATTCCTTAAAGACAATATACAATTGGCTCAGCAACATCAGAAAAGATACTATGACTACAAAAGAAGTAAGCCACCACTCTACCGGTCAGGGGATATGGTTTGGCTTTCGACCAAACATCTGAAACTAAAAACACCCTCACGGAAATTTTCACAATTATACATTGGTCCTTACAGGATAACTAATGTCGTCAATGACAACGCTGTAACCTTAGCTCTTCCTCCAGAGATCCCGGTTCACCCCACATTTCATGTGGCATTGATAAAACCATATGTTCCAACCAGGCTACAATCTTCACATCAACCTCAGCCTCCTGTGGTTCTGGTGGACGACATATATGAAATTTCGTCCATTCTTGACTCCAGACATCATCATGGGCAGTTGCAGTATCTGGTTAGGTGGAAGGGCTACTCATCTGAAGAGGATTCTTGGGAACCTTCCACCAATCTCAATGCTTCTCGTCTGATTACTCGTTACCACCATAGAAATCCGGACAAACCTGGACCCTCTGCTGCGGTGCAGCTTCCTTGAGGGGGGGATCTGTCATGTTCTTATGTGCATGTCTGTACACCTTTAAGCAGGCCTTACTTAAACCTACACCTCCCCCTTCCAGGTGCCAATTAATGTTAGTTTGCAGCATGCTATGTTGTGTGAAGCAGCATGTTCTAAACCTCCTGGCTAAGTGATTATTCTCTACCTAATCATTGGATTACAACTATAATACTTTTGGGTATTATCAACCTACTATTCCTATACATTCATCGTCTTATGGACTTATATTACAGTTCGTTTGCACAGATATCCAGGATTACTGCCTCTCATTGCCGGTAAACCAAACCGTTCCACTGACAACCTCCTCTATCAAACACAGTGAGTTACTCCTCTCAACTACCGCTACAACTCTGAACAAACTTGCTTTCCAGCAACCCGGCAATTCTTATACGTATTCACCGACTAACCTTCCTCACTGAAGCCGCGCTGTTAAGCTTCTCACACAGCGTGTGCCTGTCAGCGTGTTCTCGCACGCCATTAGATAATCGTCACACACCCCTCTGAGGCTGTCAGCTTTCTGCAGCGCTGGCTCGTCTCCCTCACACGCTCTCTCTCTATTGCCACCCAAGCAGTATATAATACTAGAAGGCTCTTTAAACACTCTCCATTTAGAGTTGTTCATCCACTTGTTCTCCAAACTTGCAAATTGTACTGAGGAAAGTACTGCATCTCAAACAGACGCTCTGATTCAATTGACTCTGTGCTAACTTGCTTTACCAACTCTCTCCTGTAACCAGTTAAACAGGGGTAAATAACCTTTACTCAATTCCTATACTCTCTCCTTTCTGCAGTTGAGATCCATAATCTCTAGTTACTAACTAGATATCTGACATAGACAGGGCCTGATGACCTTTTGACATGCAGGTGTATGATCTAACATCTGGGTTTTGTGCTCGCCAAATATCGGTCAGACCTAACTGTGTTCTAAATTTCTGCAAAATATGCATTTTTCTATCTAATTTAAAGTGTGTTTTTTTTGTCTGTCTATCTAATAGCGAATCACCTATTAAATTAAAATCACCAGCAACTATAAGGTCCAGACCTATATATTTATGTAGGCGCAACGTCATATCATCCCAGAATTCCTTATCTACTTTGTTCGGGCCATAAATGTTACAAAGAATGAGTCGCTTTTCATTATAAAGTATTTCTAAAATTTGAAACTGTCCTTCTATGTCTAGTATTGAGGTCAGGATCTTATAATCCAAAGCCTTATTAAATAATACAGCCACACCTCTTTTACGTGAGTTATAGGGAGCTGCTACTACTTCCCCTACCCATTTCGTCTGTAATTTAGGAATTTCGGTGCCTTTCAGATGAATTTCCTGCAGGAAAGCTATATCTGGTTTCTCCCTAGCCAAGTGCTTAATTACAGATTTCCTTTTTATCGGAGAATTTATGCCACCCACATTCCAGGACACAATTTTAAGAGGGAGAGACATTCTTTATTTTTATAAAAAGATGACACTCACCCCGAAGGGATGTTGCATCTGTACTAAGTACCAAAGGTAAATGTGCCCAAGAAAGAGGGCGGGTAAAAGAAGAGCGCAAGAGGGGGATGGAGACAAAGACAGCCGCCAGAGGAGAGAAAAAAAAAAAAAAACCTTAACAAAATACATGAAATTAAAACTTATGCAATGTATCACATTGCGTCCAAGTAGCAGTATCAGACAAAATATAACAACACAATCCATCCTTGATAATGATTGTAACCTGTTAGCTAAAAATGTAATCTAACCCCAATTCAAGTTACGGCTAAATCCTTACATAAAGAGGATGCTTCATCTGTATTGTTTACAGTGTAAGATTTCCCTTCCTTCGTTAAAATAAGTTTTGCAGGATAGACTAGCCTAACATCAAAGCTTGCCTTCATAAACTTTGCAAAAAATGGGGACATTTCCTTTCTTTTAGCTACTGTCTCGGCCGAGAAATCTTGGAAAATTAAAATTTTACGTGAATCGATACATAAGGAGTCAAGTTTTCTATAATGCTTTAAATATAAAAGCTTATCTTGGTAATTAACAAATTTAAAGATGATTGTTCTGGGTTTAGCTTCAATGTTACTGGTTTCTCTCAAGAAGCCAATTCGGTGGACACTCTCTATCTGAAAGGGTGCCGGAGGGAGAGGAACCAAGAGTGCCTGAGGAAGAGTGACAGTGACAAAAGCCATCAAGTCCTGCGGACTCACAGATTCTGGTAGGCCAACAACCCTCAGGTTATTACGCCTTGACCTATCCTCTAGGTCTTCAATCCTTGCCTGCAGTGAGGCGATGGCCCTATCTTGTTTAACAGAAATAGGCATGATGCTATTAACCCTGTCCTCTAACCCAGACACTCTGGTTTCCACCTCCTCAATTCTACTATTGAATTGTCGAATTTCACAAGATAAATTGGCAATTTCAGATTTAATCTCTTTTTTGACAGCATCTAAGTGGGGAGTGAATATCTTTGCTATTTCTGCCCCCAGCTCAGCCATATCGCAGCTGCCAATACCAGACAGTCTGCGCTCTTGTGATATATCTAAGCTGAGTTCCGCTGGTTTTAAACTGTTTTTTTTGTCTCTTTTGGGAGGCATATTTGGAGAGGAGCTTTTTTGTGATATAAATCTATCCATTCATCTGTGTCAGTGTGTGGCGTGTGCTCTGTGTGTATGGGACCAATTTCCCCTTTCTTCTTTCCTCTCTCAGGAATTAGGAATTGTGTGTGCTGTGAGTTATGTGAAAAAAAAAACAAAAAAAAAAAAGGAAGAAAAAAACAAAAAACAAAGAAATTTAAGATGTGCTAATATCTTAAAGTCTCTTGGACCAGAATGTGGTTTTTTTTTTTTTATTATCAGTAGAATTTCTTTACTGGTTTCTGTGAACAAGCTGGGTATATGTCGTGTATCGTGAGGGGTACAGTGCAAAGAAAAAAAACCTTATTGCAATCGTGAGTGAAGAAGAAAAAATAAAAAAAAAACTAGCTCCTATCTATAATCTGCCTATCGATTATCCCTATTACACAAGTCAGCTGATAAAAAGAACAACCTTCAGCTACAGGGAGTGCAGAATTATTAGGCAAATGAGTATTTTGACCACATCATCCTCTTTATGCATGTTGTCTTACTCCAAGCTGTATAGGCTTGAAAGCCTACTACCAATTAAGCATATTAGGTGATGTGCATCTCTGTAATGAGAAGGGGTGTGGTCTAATGACATCAACACCCTATATCAGGTGTGCATAATTATTAGGCAACTTCCTTTCCTTTGGCAAAATGGGTCAAAAGAAGGACTTGACAGGCTCAGAAAAGTAAAAAATAGTGAGATATCTTGCAGAGGGATGCAGCACTCTTAAAATTGCAAAGCTTCTGAAGCGTGATCATCGAACAATCAAGCGTTTCATTCAAAATAGTCAACAGGGTCGCAAGAAGCGTGTGGAAAAACCAAGGCGCAAAATAACTGCCAATGAACTGAGAAAAGTCAAGCGTGCAGCTGCCAAGATTCCAGTTGCCACCAGTTTGGCCATATTTCAGAGCTGCAACATCACTGGAGTGCCCAAAAGCACAAGGTGTGCAATACTCAGAGACATGGCCAAGGTAAGAAAGGCTGAAAGACGACCACCACTGAACAAGACACACAAGCTGAAACGTCAAGACTGGGCCAAGAAATATCAAGACTGATTTTTCTAAGGTTTTATGGACTGATGAAATGAGAGTAAGTCTTGATGGGCCAGATGGATGGGCCCGTGGCTGGATTGGTAAAGGGCAGAGAGCTCCAGTCCAACTCAGACGCCAGCAAGGTGGAGGTGGAGTACTGGTTTGGGCTGGTATCATCAAAGATGAGCTTGTGGGGCCTTTTCGGGTTGAGGATGGAGTCAAGCTCAACTCCCAGTCCTACTGCCAGTTTCTGGAAGACACCTTCTTCAAGCAGTGGTACAGGAAGAAGTCTGCATCCTTCAAGAAAAACATAATTTTCATGCAGGACAATGCTCCATCACACGCGTCCAAGTACTCCACAGCGTGGCTGGCAAGAAAGGGTATAAAAGAAGAAAATCTAATGACATGGCCTCCTTGTTCACCTGATCTGAACCCCATTGAGAACCTGTGGTCCATCATCAAATGTGAGATTTACAAGGAGGGAAAACAGTACACCTCTCTGAACAGTGTCTGGGAGGCTGTGGTTGCTGCTGCACGCAATGTTGATGGTGAACAGATCAAAACACTGACAGAATCCATGTATGGCAGGCTTTTGAGTGTCGTTGCAAAGAAAGGTGGCTATATTGGTCACTGATTTGTTTTTGTTTTGTTTTTGAATGTCAGAAATGTATATTTGTGAATGTTGAGATGTTATATTGGTTTCACTGGTAAAAATAAATAATTGAAATGGGTATATATTTGTTTTTTGTTAAGTTGCCTAATAATTATGCACAGTAATAGTCACCTGCACACACAGATATCCCCCTAAAATAGCTATAACTAAAAACAAACTAAAAACTACTTCCAAAACTATTCAGCTTTGATATTAATGAGTTTTTTGGGTTCATTGAGAACATGGTTGTTGTTCAATAATAAAATTAATCCTCAAAAATACAACTTGCCTAATAATTCTGTACTCCCTGTAGAACACTCAGAGTACTGTAGTTATTGGAAGTACCATATGCCAAATTCTTTAACTGGTTACACAGTATTCACACAGCTATATTAACCATAGGCATGTAAATATGCATATGACAAATTCTTTAGCAGGTTACACAGTATTCACCCATCCATATTAACCATAAACCTGTAAAGCCTATAAATAAGCATACATATGAGCATCTTGATAATGTTAGTAACTGAACAGGTTATGCTGGGACTATAGAGCAGCCGCTTGTATGTCTACAGCTAAAGACAGAGTCAGAATATTAACTTATAACTTATTATTATTAACTCTATAAGTGTATCTAGGTTCCTTTGCCATCTGGGAGTTTATGTGGGAAGATCTATATTCCTGCTACGGTGCTACCTTGAAGGAGTTTACCTGACAAGGATTTAGGACTTTAATAGCTGTACCCTTAAGGCATAGTGTTTCAAAAGGAGTTACAGATCTCAAAAAGCCATGTCTATGTGGCGGGTATATAAGAAGAGTCACAACTGAGCATATTTAAGCCAATGTTTAAATACACCACCTCTCACCTCCTTTGCCTTTTTTTGACCAGACTAGCCAATGGAATGGTGTAATCCCACTATGCCCTCCTGTAACAGCCTACATTCAGCCCTCCAGCAATTTCTACATTTAAAGGGACACTAAAGTCAAAACTAAACTTTCATGATTCAGGTAGAGCATGCAATATTAAACAACTTTCCAATTTACTTCCATTATCTATTTGTTGTCAGTCTTTTTATATGCACACTTTCTGAGGCACCTGCTCCTACTGAACAAGTGTGAGGTCCCATTGTATTCATATATGTCTGTAATTGGCTGATGGCTGTCACATGATATAGTGGGCAATAACATTAAGAAATCTAAAATTTCAGAGAAAAAAAATATACTGCTAATTGGAAATTGATAATAAGTTATATTGCATTATCATGAATTTGTGTACCATACAAGCCACAATAAATTAATTGGTCTTTAAAGGGACATAATACTCATATGCTAAATCACTTATAAGTAATGCAGTATAACTGTAAAACGCTGACAGGAAAATATCACCTGAGCATCTCTATGTAAAAAAGGAAGATATTTTACCTCACAATTTCCTCAGCTCACCAAAGTAAGTGCTGTGCAAAAAGTTATACTTCAGCTGCTGTCCAGCTGCAGGTAAAAAAAAAAAAGATGAACTGCAGCCAATCAGCATCAGCAGTGCTGAGGTAATGAACTCTTTTACTGTGATCTCATGAGATTTTACTTAACACTCATGGGATTTCATAGTAAACTTCCTTAAACTGAATAGGGAAATAATATGAGTGTACATGAGGCTCACTCCCTGAGGAAACAGCGTAACTGCTGAGAAACGCGTTGCATATCTGGGGGTACAGACTGTGCATACCCACCAGCTTTTAACACTGTATTGTTTGAATTTTATATGGTTTTAATAAATCAGTTTATAAACTACAACAGTGTTTACAAGCCCTAATTGCCAGGTGCACATATGTGTTGAGCCTACTGTTTGGTTCATCACTGTGAGTGTGTTTGAGCTGTCCCTGGACTACGTGTAGCTGTCGGGAGGAGGTGAGCTGACACACCTTTATACTGCCAGCCTGCGTCTACTAGCACATAAGGGTGCTCTATGGAAATGTGAGTACCCTGTGTTTGACATTTTCTATCTGATTTGTATATTTGGTGACTGATACATACATGAGGCGCCTCTCTTATATTTGCTAGATGCTGTTGTTTTAGGTTCACTCCCTTGCCTGTCTCGGGACAGACATACTGATTTGCTGCTTAAAGTCCTTTACAATGGGGTATGATTACATTTTGAGGTAATCAGAAAGAAGGTAATTAAAGCGCCAAGGACAAATGGCCGGGTACAAAATATATAAAGAATAATATATAATTTATTCAGTACAATAAAAATATAAAAGTTTACCATAAACACATTAAAATAATAATCAAGGATCCAAGATTTTACAATAAGTAAAAACCAATTTAAAATAAAAGTTGAAACAATTCTTGACTTGAACAGTCTTTACATGCAACAATAGATAGCAATCATGTGGATTGTCTAGCAATGTGATGTGTAGTATTTCACTTTAAGAGATAGTTCAGTATAGTCGATATATTTGCTGTTGATTGATAATTTCAAAAATGAATGGGTGCAATATAAATGTGCGTTTTGGCTGATTGGGGATGTCTTCAAATAAACTTATGTGAGTAAAAGTGCCAAAAAGTAAATAAATAAATAATCGTGTCTTGAAATCGAGTGTTCAAATCAAGTGTTTAAAAATGTTGAAAAATACCCAAACAAATGATAATCAAAGAACAGTGTAAACACACAATCTTACTACACAATTGTAAATTAACAATCTCTAAATGATGTGCAATATTAATCAAACATAAAAGGTGAAACAATGATAAAAAAACATTGCAAATTCAAAGAAAAAGAAAAAAGAAAAAATAGTCCTGAAAAAATGTGAACAGTCACACAACCATGGGAAATGTCAGATTGAGATATATGTGTGTACTTGTTTTTCCCAAATGAGATGCAGTGGTTTTCTCCCAGTGTTATTTCTCCCAGTGTAAAGTGCAATAAGTCTCCTAAGTGGTGACCCAATCGGTCAGTTCAATTTTCTGCAGTTTTGGTCCTTTCTGCCAAAAAACAAAAGCTTTGGTCATACACAGGGTCTTGATAAAGGTCAGTGTATGACCGAAACGCGTCGACTGGTAAGTGACACTCTGGTAGGAATAATTTGTCTAAAACGTCTGCACTGTTATTGCTTTTGTTTTTTGGCAGAAAGGACCAAAACTGCAGAAAATTGAACTGACCGATTGGGTCACCACTTAGGAGACTTATTGCACTTTACACTGGGAGAAATAACACTGGGAGAAAACCACTGCATCTTATTTGGGAAAAACAAGTACACACATATATCTCAATCTGACATTTCCCATGGTTGTGTGACTGTTCACATTTTTTCAGGACTATTTTTTCTTTTTTCTTTTTCTTTTTCTTTGAATTCGCAATGTTTTTTTATCATTGTTTCACCTTTTATGTTTGATTAATATTGCACATCATTTAGAGATTGTTAATTTACAATTGTGTAGTAAGATTGTGTGTTTACACTGTTCTTTGATTATCATTTGTTTGGGTATTTTTCAACATTTTTAAACACTTGATTTGAACACTCGATTTGAAGACACGATTATTTATTTATTTACTTTTTGGCACTTTTACTCACATAAGTTTATTTGAAGACATCCCCAATCAGCCAAAACGCACATTTATATTGCACCCATTCATTTTTGAAATTATCAATCAACAGCAAATATATCGACTATACTGAACTATCTCTTAAAGTGAAATACTACACATCACATTGCTAGACAATCCACATGATTGCTATCTATTGTTGCATGTAAAGACTGTTCAAGTCAAGAATTGTTTCAACTTTTATTTTAAATTGGTTTTTACTTATTGTAAAATCTTGGATCCTTGATTATTATTTTAATGTGTTTATGGTAAACTTTTATATTTTTATTGTACTGAATAAATTATATATTATTCTTTATATATTTTGTACCCGGCCATTTGTCCTTGGCGCTTTAATTACCTTCTTTCTGATTATCCATTCATTTGACCGCTAGGGGTCAATTTATTAAAGCAAAGGGTCCCTTTAGCATTAGGCGCTTAGTGTTAACTCATACCTTACATTTTGAGGTAAAATATCTTTATTTTTTACATAGAGATTTTCAGGTGATATTTTCTAGTCAGCTTTTTACCGTTATGCTGCATCACTTTCAAGTGTTTCAACATTTGGGTATCATGGCCCTTTAATGGAAAGGGAAGCATGTGGGATCTCTGAGTAGAGATACCTTTGGTCACCCGAAGAATAAAGTCCCGCAAAGACAACAGTGGCCCGATCCGATATGCAGTGTCGCCCTCAGAAGCCGGCAACGCCAAATATTGCGCGGGTTTTGTATCACATATATGGCGTAACCTAGAAGTTACACTCGTATATTTCACCCTTCGGCCGTAGTTTTTTGGCTCATAGAGTGATATACCAAACCCGTGCAGTTTGATATCCAATATAGGGCGCAATCCGATATACGGCGCAGGTTTCACAGAGTGGAAACCTGCACCGCCCGTAGTTTCAGCTCGCACAGCGAGCTATCTCATATACAGCGCTGGCAGTTGCTAAAGTGCCGTAAGTCTGACAAACTAGCGATGTCCAGAAATCTGCGTAAGTACAAATGACTAAAATACTAAATTTCCCATTACTGTCTAACACGCCTCCCAAACATAGCCCGACACGTATACCCCTCTATCCGCAATCCCCCCTCTCACTCCTAACAATAAATGTATTAACTCAATTCAAATCAGCCAATCGGATGAGAGCTACTTTAATTCTATTGGCTGATTTGAATAGCCAATAGAATAAGAGCTACTGTAATTCTATTGGCTATTCTAATCAGCCAATAGATTTAAAGTAGCTCTCATCCGATTGGCTGATTTGAATTTGAAGGCTCAATTCAGCCAATAGGAATTCAAGGGACGCCATTTTTAATCGCGTACCTTGAATTCCTATTCAGTGTACGGCGGCGATCGTATGAAGAGGATCCTCCACGCTCCATGGCTCCGGTCTTCAGTCCCAGCGTCGCCGATCTTCAGTTCATGCATCGCCGGTCTTCAGTTCCAGAGAGGACGGTCTTCAGCACCGCGGTCATCGGTCTTCAACTCCTCCGCTCCGCGGAACAGGACCTTCTCCGCCGGTCTTCAGGACAGGTAAGGACCACTTGGGGGTTAGACTTAGGTTTTATAAGGGGGGATAGGGTGGGTTTTAGAGTAGGGGTGTGTGGGTGGTGGGTTGTAATGGGGGGTTGTTCTTTTTTTTTTTACAGGTAAAAGAGCTGATTACTTTGGGGCAATGCCCCACAAAAGGCCCTTTTAAGGGCTGGTAATAGAGCTGATTACTTTTGTAATTTAGTTTAGGGTAGGGACATTTTTTTATCTACCTAGTTAAAATAATTACCAAATTACCTGTAAAATAAATCCTAACCTAAGTTACAAATACACCTACACTATCAATAAATTAATTAAATAAACTACAATTATCTAAACTAAAATATAATTAAATACACTAAACTATATTTCAAAAACCCCCCACTAAATTACAAAAAATAAAAAAAGATTACAAGAATTTTAAGCTAATTACACCTAATCTAAGCCCCCTAATAAAATAACAAAGCCCCCCAAAATAAAAAAAATTCCCTACCCTAAACTAAATTACAAAAGTAATCAGCTCTATTACCAGCCCTTAAAAGGGCCTGTTGTGGGGCATTGCCCCAAAGTAATCAGCTCTTTTACCTAAATTCTGATTTTACATAGAAATCTTATACTTAGGAGGGAACCCCAACCCATCCAGGTTCAGACTGCTGGGAGGAGACAGTGAGGAACCTTCTTCATTGTAGTTGCCAGAGGGCTAATTCCAGAGGTGTAACTATATGCAACTGGGCCCCAGGGCAAAGGCTGTGGCTGGGTCCCCATTTAAACAGTTGCCTTTTATGGCTGAGCTGAGACTGCAGCCAATAAGAGCAAGAAAAGGTGCTTCTCTGTGACTTAGACATCCTTCTTCATTGGATAGTCCTCAAAATAGGATTCCTGTAGAAATATGGTGTCCTTCCTGTGCAAATGTGGTGCCCTTCCTATATAAGTATGGTGCCCTTCCTATATAAGTATGGTGCCCTTCCTATATAAGTATGGTGTCCTTCCTATATAAGTATGGTGTCCTTCCTATATAAGTATGGTGTCCTTCCTATATAAGTATGGTGCCCTTCCTATATAAGTATGGTGCCCTTCCTATATAAGTATGGTGTCCTTCCTATATAAGTATGGTGCCCTTCATATATAAGTATGGTGCCCTTCCTATATAAGTATGGTGCCCTTCCTATATAAGTATGGTGCCCTTCCTATATAAGTATGGTGCCCTTCCTATATAAGTATGGTGTCCTTCCTATATAAGTATGGTGTCCTTCCTATATAAGTATGGTGTCCTTCCTATATAAGTATGGTGTCCTTCCTATATAAGTATGGTGTCCTTCCTATATTAGTATGGTGTCCTTCCTGTCCAAATATGCTGGCAGGATTTTCCCCTTAGAGGCCCCCCTGTAGTGATACTACCAATGATTGCAGGGCCAGATGGGTCCCCTAGAGATGCAAGCCCTGTCTTTGAGACTTCTGAGACAACTGTAGTTATGTCCCTGGATAGTTCATATTGCATTAGTAAATTCTGTGAATTGATAGAAAAATCAAAACTCTCTGTAAACTTTAACAGAGATATTTGTTCCTGTTCCTAAAGCTTAGAGCAATGTAAAGTAGCTTTCACCATGGAATACTGCTGGGACAATATATATATAGCCATAGTTATAACTAACATTTTGTAATAAAAAGTTTCCCTTACAAAAAAAGCCTTAAAGGGAAATGAAACCCAAAATATTTTTTTCATGATTTCGGTAGAACATACAATTTTTAACAACTTTCCAGTTTACTTCTACAGTCACATTTGCTTCATTCTCTTGGTATCATTTGTTGAAGAAGTAGCAATGCACTACTGGACACATGGGTCAGCCAATGACAATAGGCATTTACATGCAGCCACGAATCAGCAGATAGAACCTAGGTTCTTTGCAGCTCATGAGTTTTCCTTGATAAACCCTTAAACAAAGGATAACAAGAGAAGGAAGCAAATTAAATAATAGAAGTAAATTTGAAAGTTGTTTAAAATGGTATGTTCTATCAAAATCATGAATGTCTTATTATGACTTTACTGTCCCTTTAAAGGGACATAAACATGATACATGTAAATGCTGTAATGTGTTTGAGCATTTTATTATTGTGCTATTGCTTGCATATTGTAACTTCTGATACAAACCTAAGGTTGTGGCAATGCCAGCTTCTGCTACTGCTGTGCACAGCTAGGGTCTTATGTTACAATACCTTGTCTTGGGAATCCCACCTAGCACTTGTCATTCAAAAATGATTGTATGTCTTACAGCAAGAGATCTCAGCGCCTGTCAGTCATCTCTGTTTTCCTGTACACATGGGGTCCGCATAACATGCCAATATCCATCTGTCTCCGAGACCTCTAACTGTAATTCTAAAACAAGGAATACCCTATAAAGAGGCTTGGCAACTGCTGTATGTCACATGTAATCTACCTATTGATATATTACATGTGGGGCTGACAGGCAGAGCTCTGTAAGGAAGCACAGACTGAACTTATTAAATTCTTTATCCAAACAGAACGAAGATCTCAGCTGCAGAATTATTATGTGAGTTAGAAAATAACAAGAAATTATTGAGTAGAGATTATTTCAGAATGTCGTGATGCAGGAAATCCTATTTGAAATTTAAGGAGACATTCTAAATTTTTCATCTAAAACAGAACACTAGAAAATTGACTATGCATACTGGGAGCTAGCTGAGCACATCTGGTGAGCCATTGACAAGAGGCATATGTGTGTAGCCTCCAATCACCAGCTAGCTCTCAATTGTGCATTGAATGAAGACAATTTGATAACAAATGAAAACTGAAAAAAATTCTTGTAATTTCCTGTGCTATCAGAAACTTTACTTTTGTCTTTCATTTCCCTTTAATACCCAAGTATTTTGAGTTGCTTGTAATTCACACCAGAGATATAACCAACACAGACCGTAGTTGATACTGACTGAATTATAACAAGTGAAAAAGTTTATTTAGAATAAAATAGTAGTTATTTGGTTATAGTTTGTTTTTATTCTAAGAAAGTAATAATTCATTTACTGTAGACTTTGCTGTTTTGCTACAGAAGACCACCATGAAAGCATTGGTGGATCTTATAGGACCATTAGGAAAATAAGGCTGCAATAAGAAAATGCAACAAAGCATTAGATTATTTTGGTCAAATGAATTCTGACGTCACACAGAATCAACGTTTCAGTAAGTCTGGCGGTAGGTTTCAGTAGGGCTGGCAGTACGTTTCAGTAAGTCTGGCGGTAGGTTTCAGTAGGGCTGGCGCTACGTTTCAGTAGGGCTGGCGGTAGGTTTCAGGAGGGCTGGCGGTAGGTTTCAGTAGGGCTGGCGCTACGTTTCAGTAGGGCTGGCGGTAGGTTTCAGTAGGGCTGGCGGTACGTTTCAGTAAGTCTGGCGGTACGTTTCAGTAAGTCTGGCGGTAGGTTTCAGTAGGGCTGGCGGTACGTTTCAGTAGGGCTGGCAGTACGTTTCAGTAGGGCTTGCGGTAGGTTTCAGTAGGGCTGGCGCTACGTTTCAGTAGGGCTGGCGGTAGGTTTCAGTAGGGCTGGCGGTAGGTTTCAGTAGGGCTGGCGGTAGGTTTCAGTAGGGCTGGCAGTACGTTTCAGTAGGGCTGGCGGTAGGTTTCAGTAGGGCTGGCAGTACGTTTCAGTAGGGCTGGCGGTAGGTTTCAGTAGGGCTGGCAGTATGTTTCAGTAGGGCTGGCGGTAGGTTTCAGTAGGGCTGCCAGTACGTTTCAGTAGGGCTGGCGGTAGGTTTCAGTAGGGCTGGCAGTACGTTTCAGTAGGGCTGGCGGTAGGTTTCAGTAGGGCTGGCGCTATGTTTCAGTAGGGCTGGCGGTAGGTTTCAGTAGGGCTGGCGGTAGGTTTCAGTAGGGCTGGCAGTACGTTTCAGTAGGGCTGGCGGTAGGTTTCAGTAGGGCTGGCGCTATGTTTCAGTAGGGCTGGCGCTATGTTTCAGTAGGGCTGGCGCTATGTTTCAGTAGGGCTTGCAATACGTTTCAGTATGGTTGGTGATACGTTTCAGTAGGGCTCTCAATATGTTTCAGTAGGGCTGGCGGTACGTTTCAGTAGGGCTGGCAGTATGTTTCAGTAGGGCTGGTAGTATGTTTCAGTAGGGCTGGCGGTACGTTTCAGTAGGGCTGGTAGTATATTTCAGTAGGGCTTGCAATACGTTTCAGTAGGGCTTGCAATACGTTTTAGTAGGGCTGGCGCTACGTTTCAGTAGGGCTGGCAATACGTTTCAGTATGGTTGGTGATACGTTTCAGTAGGGCTCTCAATATGTTTCAGTAGGGCTGGCGGTACGTTTCAGTAGGGCTGGCAGTACGTTTCAGTAGGGCTGGTAGTATGTTTCAGTAGGGCTGGCGGTACGTTTCAGTAGGGCTGGTAGTATGTTTCAGTAGGGCTTGCAATACGTTTCAGTAGGGCTTGCAATACGTTTTAGTAGGGCTGGCGCTACGTTTCAGTAGGGCTGGCAATACGTTTCAGTATGGTTGGTGATACGTTTCAGTAGGGCTCTCAATATGTTTCAGTAGGGCTGGCAGTACGTTTCAGTATGGTTGGTGATAAGGTTCAGTAGGGCTGGTGGTACTTTTCATTAGGGCTGGCAATACATATCATTAGGGCTGGCGGTATGTTTCAGTAGGGCTGGCAGTATGTTTCAGTAGGGCTGGCAGTATGTTTCAGTAGGGCTGGCAGTATGTTTCAGTAGGGCTGGCAATACATTTCAGTATGGTTGGTGGTATGATTCAGTAGGGCTGGCAGAACGTTTCAGTAGGGCTGGTGGTATGTCTCAGTGAGGCTGTTGGTTTGTTTAATTAGGGTTGGCAGTACGTTTCATTAGAACTGGCAGTACGTTTCAGTAGGGCTGACAATACGTTTCAGTAGGGCTTGCAATACGTTTTAGTAGGGCTGGCGCTACGTTTCAGTAGGGCTGGCAATACGTTTCAGTATGGTTGGTGATACATTTCAGTAGGGCTCTCAATATGTTTCAGTAGGGCTGGCGGTACGTTTCAGTAGGGCTGGCAGTACGTTTCAGTAGGGCTGACAATACGTTTCAGTAGGGCTTGCAATACGTTTTAGTAGGGCTGGCAATACGTTTCAGTATGGTTGGTGATACGTTTCAGTTTGGTTGGTAATACGTTTCAGTAGGGCTCTCAATATGTTTCAGTAGGGCTGGCGGTACGTTTCAGTAGGGCTGTCGGTAGGTTTCAGTAGGGCTGGCAGTACGTTTCAGTAGGGCTGGCGGTAGGTTTCAGTAGGGCTGGCGCTATGTTTCAGTAGGGCTGGCGGTAGGTTTCAGTAGGGCTGGCGGTAGGTTTCAGTAGGGCTGGCAGTACGTTTCAGTAGGGCTGGCGGTAGGTTTCAGTAGGGCTGGCGCTATGTTTCAGTAGGGCTGGCGCTATGTTTCAGTAGGGCTGGCGCTATGTTTCAGTAGGGCTTGCAATATGTTTCAGTATGGTTGGTGATACGTTTCAGTAGGGCTCTCAATATGTTTCAGTAGGGCTGGCGGTACGTTTCAGTAGGGCTGGCAGTATGTTTCAGTAGGGCTGGTAGTATGTTTCAGTAGGGCTGGCGGTACGTTTCAGTTGGGCTGGTAGTATATTTCAGTAGGGCTTGCAATACGTTTCAGTAGGGCTTGCAATACGTTTTAGTAGGGCTGGCGCTACGTTTCAGTAGGGCTGGCAATACGTTTCAGTATGGTTGGTGATACGTTTCAGTAGGGCTCTCAATATGTTTCAGTAGGGCTGGCGGTACGTTTCAGTAGGGCTGGCAGTACGTTTCAGTAGGGCTGGTAGTATGTTTCAGTAGGGCTGGCGGTACGTTTCAGTAGGGCTGGTAGTATGTTTCAGTAGGGCTTGCAATACGTTTCAGTAGGGCTTGCAATACGTTTTAGTAGGGCTGGCGCTACGTTTCAGTATGGTTGGTGATACATTTCAGTAGGGCTCTCAATATGTTTCAGTAGGGCTGGCGGTACGTTTCAGTATGGTTGGTGATAAGGTTCAGTAGGGCTGGTGGTACTTTTCATTAGGGCTGGCAATACATATCATTAGGGCTGGCGGTATGTTTCAGTAGGGCTGGCAGTATGTTTCAGTAGGGCTGGCAGTATGTTTCAGTAGGGCTGGCAATACATTTCAGTATGGTTGGTGGTATGATTCAGTAGGGCTGGCAGAACGTTTCAGTAGGGCTGGTGGTATGTCTCAGTGGGGCTGTTGGTTTGTTTAATTTGGGTTGGCAGTACGTTTCATTAGAACTGGCAGTACGTTTCAGTAGGGCTGACAATACGTTTCAGTAGGGCTTGCAATACGTTTTAGTAGGGCTGGCGCTACGTTTCAGTAGGGCTGGCAATACGTTTCAGTATGGTTGGTGATACATTTCAGTAGGGCTCTCAATATGTTTCAGTAGGGCTGGCGGTACGTTTCAGTAGGGCTGGCAGTACGTTTCAGTAGGGCTGACAATACGTTTCAGTAGGGCTTGCAATACGTTTTAGTAGGGCTGGCAATACGTTTCAGTATGGTTGGTGATACGTTTCAGTTTGGTTGGTGATACGTTTCAGTAGGGCTCTCAATATGTTTCAGTAGGGCTGGCGGTACGTTTCAGTAGGGCTGGCAGTACGTTTCAGTAGGGCTGACAATACGTTTCAGTAGGGCTTGCAATACGTTTTAGTAGGGCTGGCAATACGTTTCAGTATGGTTGGTGATACTTTTCAGTAGGGCTCTCAATATGTTTCAGTAGGGCTGACAATACGTTTCAGTAGGGCTTGCAATACGTTTTAGTAGGGCTGGCAATACGTTTCAGTATGGTTGGTGATACGTTTCAGTAGGGCTGACAATACGTTTCAGTAGGGCTTGCAATACGTTTTAGTAGGGCTGGCGCTACGTTTCAGTAGGGCTGGCAATACGTTTCAGTATGGTTGGTGATACATTTCAGTAGGGCTCTCAATATGTTTCAGTAGGGCTGGCGGTACGTTTCAGTAGGGCTGGCAGTACGTTTCAGTAGGGCTGACAATACGTTTCAGTAGGGCTTGCAATACGTTTTAGTAGGGCTGGCAATACGTTTCAGTATGGTTGGTGATACGTTTCAGTTTGGTTGGTGATACGTTTCAGTAGGGCTCTCAATATGTTTCAGTAGGGCTGGCGGTACGTTTCAGTAGGGCTGGCAGTACGTTTCAGTAGGGCTGGCAATACGTTTCAGTATGGTTGGTGATACGTTTCAGTAGGGCTCTCAATATGTTTCAGTAGGGCTGGTGGTACGTTTCAGTATGGTTGGTGATAAGTTTCAGTAGGGCTGGTGGTACTTTTCATTAGGGCTGGCAATACATATCATTAGGGCTGGCGGTATGTTTCAGTAGGGCTGGCAGTATGTTTCAGTAGGGCTGGCACTATGTTTCAGTAGGGCTGGCAGTATGTTTCAGTAGGGCTGGCACTATGTTTCAGTAGGGCTGGCAGTATGTTTCAGTAGGGCTGGCAGTATGTTTCAGTAGGGCTGGCAATACATTTCAGTATGGTTGGTGGTATGATTCAGTAGGGCTGGCAGAACGTTTCAGTAGGGCTGGTGGTATGTCTCAGTGGGGCTGTTGGTTTGTTTAATTAGGGTTGGCAGTACGTTTCATTAGAACTGGCAGTACGTTTCAGTGGGGATGGCAGTATGTTTCAGTGGGGCTGTTGGTTTGTTTAATTAGGGTTGGCAGTACATTTCATTAGAACTGGCAGTATGTTTCGGTGGGGATGGCAGTACATTTCAGTAAGGCTGTAGATACATTTCACTAGGGCTGGCGGTATGTTTCAATAAGACTGGCGTTGCGTTTCAGTAGGACTCGTGGTATTTTTCAGTAGGACTAGTGGTACGTTTCAGTATGACTAGCGGTATGTTTCAGCAGGGCTGGTGGTACGTTTCAGTGGGGCTGTTGTACCACTAGCCCTTAATAAACATAACAACAGCCCTACTAAAACATAACTCCAACCCTTCTGAAATTTACCGCTAGCCCTAAATAAACATAACATTTCAGAAGGGTTGGCATTATGTTTCAGTAGGGCTGTTGGTACATTTAAGGGCTGGTGGGATGTTTCAGTAGGGATGGCGGTATGTTTCAGTGGGGCTGTTGGTATGTTTAATTAGGGTTGGCAGTACATTTCAGTAGGGCTAGCGGTACATTTCAGTAGAGCTGGCGGTACATTTCACTAGGGCTGGTGGTACGTTTCAGTGGGGCTGTTGTACCACTAGCCCTTAATAAACATAACAACAGCCCTACTAAAACATAACTCCAACCCTTCTGAAATTTACCGCTAGCCCTAAATAAACATAACATTTCAGAAGGGTTGGCATTATGTTTCAGTAGGGCTGTTGGTACATTTAAGGGCTGGTGGGATGTTTCAGTAGGGATGGCGGTATGTTTCAGTGGGGCTGTTGGTATGTTTAATTAGGGTTGGCAGTACATTTCAGTAGGGCTAGCGGTACATTTCAGTATGGCTAGCGGTACATTTCACTAGGGTTGGTGGTACGTTTCAGTAGGACTATGTGACTCGTAGTTGCAACGAGTTAATGCTGAGTTCATCAAGTGTAAAACATATCTATGCAACATCTTTTGGCTTCAAAGGAAACATAATAGATACTGTGATTCATACTTGCTAGGAGTTATTGCCGGGTTCACAGTGCACAATATTAGTTGGAGCAGATGCCAGACTAATAAGCAGCGCAGCTCAGGTGAATGTTATAGCATTAATTACTGATGTGGCAAATATTGGAGAATCACATGAAAGCAGTTTGGTTAACTGAAACAAATAAATGCAGAGTTCTGAGTATATATATTTGCAGCATGATATTGAGCAATGACAACTTGTAACAGTGAATAGTTGTAAAGGTCAGAGTATGATTCAGTTGAAACAATCAGAAAATGATAATAGCAAAATTCATGCAGGAAATATATGGTTACTTGTGGTTAGTAGAAATCAGGCTTTAGTAGACAGGTAAGGCTGTAAAGTAGAATATCTCTCGAAAAATCCATGCTGGAAACTAACACAGGGATTTGTAAATCCGGAACAAACTTCAAAGCTAGTGCAAAGAACAATAGGCCTGACATGGCTAAATAGAGGCTGAGGGAATCAGGTGCATGAATAATTAATTAGGCAGGTATGTTCCAGCAGTAGACTCAATGCAGACTACACCGCAAATAGCATGATTGACAAAAGCAGGAAAGGACAGTGATAGCAGGTAGGCATATATGACAAGAACAGACAGTACTGTGAATATCTCAAGGAAAGGATGGCAGAAGGGTACACTTAGGAAATGTCACATTAGAACGTTTAGAGGAAAGCGCACTAAGTACCTTCAGAAAGCACATGGAAATGAAATGTATGACAGCAAATGCAAGAAGCATAACAGGTACACTTATGGATCTGAAGCTCTTAGCTGCATAAGAGGATTATGATATTATCAGTGTATATTAAACCCGTTGGGATGATTCATATGACTGGGCAGTTAACGTAGAGGGTTATACTTTATTTAAGAGGGACAGGAGTAATAAAAGGGGAGGAGGAATTTGCATGTATATAAAACTGACCTTAAACCTACAATAAGGGAAAATATTTATGATGATACAGGTGATAATATAGACACCCTGTGTGCTGAAATAAAGAGGGAGGAAAAAATACTAAAATAATATTACTAGGAACATGCTACAAGCCTTCCAACATTAGTGACATGGAGGAAACTCAACTACTAATGCAAATAGGTAAGGCTGCTAATAATAACAGTGCTGTAATTATGGGAGATTTTAACTACCCCGACAAAAACTGGGCCAATGAAACTAGTAATACAGCTAAGGGGGATAGATTTTTAAATCTTCTCAGGGATAACTTCTTGTCACAATTAGTAGAGGAGCCAACTAGGAGTAAAGCTATATTGGATTTAGTGCTATCAAACAATACAGATATAATATCAAACATAGAAGTCAAAAAATATTTGGGCAAAAGTGATCATAACATGGTCACATTTTAAATCACTTTCCATAAGCAGTGTTATAAGGGTTCAACCAAGGCTTTTAATTTTAAGAAAGCAAAATTCAATGATTTAAGGAAATCAAATAAATTGGGTCAAAGTATTCTATAATAAAAATACAGAGGATACATGGCTACAATTTAAAACTTTGTTAAAGGGACAGTCTACAACAGAATTTTTATGGTTTAAAAAGATAGACAATCTCTTTATTACCCATTCCATAGTTTTGCATAACCAACACAGTAATATTAATACACTTTTTACCTCTGTGATTACCTTGTAGCTAAGCCTCTGCAGACTGCCCCCTTATTTCAGTTCTTTTGACAGACATCCATTTTAGCCAATAAGAGCTGGCTCACTTGAACGCCACGTGCTTTAGCACAGTGTTATCTATATGACACACATGAACTAACACCCTCTAGTGATGAGAAACTGTCAAAATGCCCTGAGAGAAGAGGCGGCCTTCAAGGGCTTAGAAATTTGCATATGAACCTCCTAGGTTTAGCTTTCAACTAAAAATACCAAGAAAACAAAGCAATTGTTAATTGGAAAGTTGTTTTAAATGACATTCTCTATCTGAATCATGAAAGTTTATTTTGGACTAGACTGTCCCTTTAAATAAATATACATTTCAACACATATCAGTGGTTATAAAAGCAAAATAAATAAATCCAAGACAATGTGGCTAAATAAAAATGTGTTAAGAGAAATTAGGAAAAAAAATGTAGGGCATTTAATGTATTCAAAGAAAATAATACAGACTCAACACACCAAATGTATAAGGAATACAACAAAGCATGCAAAAAAAGAAATCAAATTAGCCAACATTGAAAATGAAAGATTAATTGCAAAGTATACTAAGTCAAACCCTAAAAGGTTTTTAAATGGCAAAAAAAATTAAGAAGGACAATATAGGTACATTAAAATGTGTGAAGGGTAGCATGGTTAACAGTTACAGGGAGAAGGCTGAGGTACTAAACCAGTTCATTTCCTTAGTATACACAAGAGAGGAACTAATGAGAGATACTTTGAAGCCTATACCATTAACTGGGTTATCTATAGAGCAGTGTTTCTCAACTCCAGTCCTCAGGACCCTTAACATGCCAGAGTTTCATTATATCTTAACTAGAGCACATCTGAAGGGTGAGAGCCGGTTAGTAACCATGGTTACTGATCAGCTGAATATTTCACCTGTGCTCTAGGTAAGATATAATGAATATCTGGTCTGTTAAGGGTCCTGAGGACTGGAGTTGAGAAACACTGCTCTATAGAGGATGTCAGGGAAAAAAATGAATACTATTAACCCTTTGAGTGCTAAGCACTTTTCCACCTGGGTGCTATAAGCTGTTCAAAGGTTTTTTTTATTTTTTTAACTTTTTTTTTTATTTTTCCAGATCCCCAAGACTTATACTGTTGGAAAGGTTAGGCAATGCTTAGATGCCTGAGATACAGGTTTCTAAGCAGCATGCCACCTTTTCCTATATTTAACATTGTTACGTTTAAATAAAGTTGCTCAGTGACGTTATCACATCATTGCGTGTGACGTCACCGCGCATAACGTGAAGCCCCGGCAATGCCTGTCACTATACAGACCTGATTGCCAGGGTAGGAACGGGTGGGAGCCCCCAGATCTCCCTCAATGTAGGAGAGTGCTAGCAAAGGCTCTGAGTCGTCATTAGCACCTGAGTGGGAAACTCTGCGATGGCTCAGAGCCGTCGTTAGAACTCAAGGGGTTAAGGTAAATAAAACTCCAGGCTCAGATGGAATACAACCAAAGGTTTTATGGGAAATTAGCACTGTTATAGCCAAACCTCTTAATTTTTCAAGACTCAGTATCCTCAGACATAATACCCCAGAACTGGCGTAAAGCTGATGTGGTGCCACTTTTAAAAAGGGAAGCAGCGCTGATTCAGGAAGCTATAAACCAGTTAATCTGACATCAATAGTGGGAAAGATACTATATAGGGGATTACATTTATGAATATATTCGTGTAAACAAGATTATGAGTTCAAATCAGCATGGTTTTATGAGAAATAGATAATGTCTACGAGGAAGTAAGTAAAAGTATAGATACAGGGGAATCAGTTGATGTGATAAACTTTTGCAAAGGCGTTTGATACGGTGCCACACGAAAGTGGCAAGGTTTTGAATCTCAGGCCCTACAACAGATGGGATATGGATAAGATTAGAAGAGACATTTTTTGTGGGTGAGTATAACTAACCAATCATAGCTCTGAGTAAATGAACAAATACATCCTTCTGATTGGACACATACCTCTGCTATTTCTTATCTAAACTATGGGCACCAAAGAATGTCTGTGTAAGCTGTGCACGGTCACTGTCAAAAGGTTTGTCAGTAATATGAGTGAGGGGGAAGCATGAACAAATGCTGCCATTTTACAAGCAGTTTTTAACAACCTGAATACCACAGATCACCATTTAGTCCCACTGCTGACCTAATAAAGTTTATAGAAATTAAACATCTGGAATTCAGAAATGTCCCTAATTGCTACCCATCCTCTTATTAACAGTCACAAGCCACTTCTCTGTAGCTTCATTCAGAAAATAGTTTTCCTTTCATGGTCACACATTTTACTGGTTACAGTGAATGTAAACCAGATACTGTCAAAAAATACCTACTAGATAACTGCAGTTAGTTTATTATGTTATAAAAGACCATCTAAGCTTGTTATGTATATCCACAAATACAATGTCTGTCTGTGTAGTAACTAAAAAAAGTTAAAACATTAAAGGGACATCAGGGCTTAGATTACAAGTGGATCGCTATTTAGCGCTTACGCTAGAGAGCTAATTGCGCTAGAAGTAAACTTTTTGCACTCGTCGGGATGCGCTGGTATTGAAAGTAAAATGTTTGAGCTCTTGCACTAACCCGATGAGCGCAAACAGCTTACTTCTAGTGCAATTAGACTATCACGCAAAAGATAACCTCTTCCCCTATAATAGTCGATGGAGAAAAATGTGGGGAAAAACATCCTACTCGCGCCCAAACCCAATCACATATTCTCAAATGCGCTAACCGGACATGAAAATATGAATATTGCAATGTTCTTCACATAGAAGAATATGTTCTATTTATTCATAAATACATATTTATACATTTAGCTGCATACATTTTGGTAAAATATATTATGTGCAGAACATTGGAATGTTAAATATTTACAGGTAACATTTTATTAGATATGAATATTGCATAAACATGATTTTACATGTTTTCATTTACTTAACTGCAAAGGACTTCAAGGCACTTCTATATATGTACATATGTATTTATGTGTTTATATGTGTATATACAGTATCTCACAAAAGGGACTACACCCCTCACATTTTTGTAAATATTTTATTATATCTTTTCATGTGACAACACGGAAGAAATGACACTTTGCTACAATGTAAAGTAGTAAGTGTACAGCCTGTATAACAGTGTAAATTTGCTGTCCCCTCAAAATAACTAAACACACAGTCATTAATGTCTGAATCGTTGGCAACAAAAGTGAGTACACCCCTAAGTGGAAATGTCCAATATTGGGCCAAATTAGCCATTTTCCCTCCCGGTGTCATGTGACTCGTTAGTGTTCCAAGGTCTCAGGTGAGAATGGGGAGCAGGTGTGTTAAATTTGGTGTTATCGCTCTCACACCACTCTCTCATACTGTTCACTGGAAGTTCAACATGGCACCTCATGGCAAAGAACTCTCTGAGGATCTGAAAAAAAAGAATTGTTGCTCTACATAAAGATGGCCTAGGTTATAAGAAGATTGCCAAGACCCTGAAGCTGAGCTGCAGCACAGTGGGCAGGGCCATACAGCAGTTTCACAGGGCAGGTTCCACTCAGAATAGGCCTCGCCATGGTCGACCAAAGAAGTTGAGTGCATGTGCTCAGCATCATATCCAGAGGTTGTCTTTGGGAAATAGACATATGAGTGCTGCCTGCATTGCTGCAGAGGTTGAAGGGGTGGGGGGGTCAGCCTATCAGTGCTCAGACCATACGACGCACACTGCATCCAATTGGTCTGCATGGCTGTCGTCCCAGAAGGAAACCTCTTCTAAAGATGATGCACAAGAAAGCCCGCAGTTTGTTGAAGACAAGCAGACTAAGGACATGGATTACTGGAACAATGTCCTGTGGTCCGATGAGACCAAGATAAACTTATTTGGTTCAGATGATGTGTGGTGGCATCCAGGTAAGGAGTACAAAGACAAGTGTGTCTTGCCTACAGTCAAGCATGGTGGTGGGAGTGTCATAGTCTGGGCCTGCATGAGTGCTGCCGGCACTGGGGAGCTACAGTTTATTGAGGGAACCATGAATGCCAACATGTACTGTGATATACTGAAGCAGAGCATGATCCCATGCCTTCGGAGACTGAGCCGCAGGGCAATATTCCAACATGATAACAACCCCAAACACACCTCCAAGACGACCACTGCCTTGCTAAAGAAGCTGAGGGTAAAGGTGATGGACTGGTCAAGCATGTCTCCAGACCTAAACCCTATTGAACATCTGTGGGGCATCCTCAAATGGAAGGTGGGGCAGCGCAAGGTCTTGAACATCCACCAGCTCTGTTATGTCGTCATGGAGGAGTGGAAGAGAACTCCAGTGGCAACCTGTGAAGCTCTGGTGTACCCCATGCCCAAAAGGATTAAGGCAGTGCTGGAAAATAATGGTGGTCACACAAAATATTAAAACTTTGGGCCCATTTCCACTTAGGGGTGTACTCACTTTTGTTGCCAACGGTTTAGACATTAATGTCTGTGTCTCGAGTTACTTTGAGGGGACAGCAAATTTACACTGTTATACAGGCTGTACACTCAATACTTTACATTGTAGCAAAGTGTCATTTCTTCAGTGTTGTTACATGAAAATATATAATAAAATATTTAGAAAAATGTGAGGGGTGTACTCTCTTTTGTGAGATACTGTATGTCTGTAAATACATATATACACAAATAAATACAAAGATACAAATATACACACATATATAATGTAGATACATCTATATACATACATATACATCTTTAGCAATGTATATGTATGTATCTCAATGTTAAAGCCCTTTGGCTACCTTTTTTTTTCTAACATCTGAGACCTCCTATCTTTGAGCCCTTATAACTTTTTTGTGCAATACTTTTTTTTTCATCATTTTTATTAGATGGTGTTATTATGAGTGTAATTGTACTTTGTAATGTATTTTTTATGGGGTTTGTGACCCGAAAAACTAACGCCCGCGTTTTACTGGCCGCACCATAAAAATAACTCTGGTATCGAGAGTCCACATAAAGGCTGCGTTAGTCTCCAAAAAAGGAGCGTAGAGCATTTTTAACGCAGCTTCAACTCTCGATACCAGAGTTGCTTACGGACGCGGCCAGCCTCAAAAACGTGCTCGTGCACGATTCTCCCATAGGAAACAATGGGGCTGTTTGAGCTGAAAAAAAACCTAACACCTGCAAAAAAGCCGCGTTCAGCTCCTAACGCAGCCCCATTGTTTGCTATGCGGTAACCCTTCCGACGTCTGCACTTAACACTCTAACATGTACCCCGAGTCTAAACACCCCTAACCTTACACTTATTAACCCCTAATCTGCCGGCCCGCTATCGCTGACCCCTGCATATTATTATTAACCCCTAATCTGCCGCTCCGTAAACCGCCGCTACTTACATTATCCTTATGTACCCCTAATCTGCTGCCCCTAACACCGCCGACCCCTATATTATATTTATTAACCCCTAATCTGCCCCCCACAACGTCGCCTCCACCTGCCTACACTTATTAACCCCTAATCTGCCGACCGGACCGCACCGCTATTATAATAAAGTTATTAACCCCTAATCCGCCTCACTAACCCTATCATAAATAGTATTAACCCCTAATCTGCCCTCCCTAACATCGCCGACACCTAACTTCAAACATTAACCCCTAATCTGCCGACTGAATCTCGAAGCCAATCAGAATCAAGTTCAATCCGATTGGCTGATCCAATCAGCCAATCAGATTGAGCTTGCATTCTATAGGCTGTTCTGATGAGCCAATAGAATGCGAGCTCAATCTGATTGGCTGATTGGATCAGCCAATCGGATTGAACTTGATTCTGATTGGCTGATTCCATCAGCCAATCAGAATATTCCTACCTTAATTCCGATTGGCTGATAGAATCCTATCAGCCAATCGGAATTCGAGGGACGCCATCTTGGATGACGTCATTTAAAGGAACCGTCATTCGTCGTTCAGTCGTCGGCCAGGATGGATGTTCCGCGGTGGAGGTCTTCAGGATGCTGCCGCTTCGCTCCGGATGGATGCCGCTTGGATGAAGACTTCAATCGGATGGAAGAACTCTTCTGCCCCGCTTGGATGAAGACTTCAGCCGGATCATGGACCTCTTCAGCCCCCCGCTTGGGCTTGGATCAGGACATCGGAGGAGCTCTTCTGGACCGATCTGTGAACCTGGTATGGTGAAGACAAGGTAGGATGATCTTCAGGGGCTTAGTGTTAGGTTTATTTAAGGGGGGTTTGGGTTAGATTAGGGGTATGTGGGTGGTGGGTTGTAATGTTGGGGGGGGGGGTATTGTATGTTTTTTTTACAGGCAAAAGAGCTGAACTTCTTGGGGCATGCCCCGCAAAGGGCCCTGTTCAGGGCTGGTAAGGTAAAAGAGCTTTTAACTTTAGTAATTTAGAATAGGGTAGGGCATTTTTTATTTTGGGGGGCTTTGTTGTTTTATTAGGGGGCTTAGAGTAGGTGTAATTAGTTTAAAATTGTTGTAATATTTTTTTTATGTTTGTAAATATTTTTTTATTTTTTGTAACTTAGTTCTTTTTTATTTTTTGTACTTTAGCAAGTTTATTTAATTGTATTTATTTGTAGCAATTGTATTTAATTAATTTATTGATAGTGTAGTGTTAGGTTAATTGTAGGTAATTGTAGGTAGTTTATTTAATTAATTTATTGATAGTATAGTGTTAGTTTTAATTGTAACTTAGTTTAGGATTTCTTTTACAGGTAAATTTGTAATTATTTTAACTATTTTAGCTATTAAATAGTTCTTAACTATTTAATAGCTATTGTACCTGGTTAAAATAAATACAAAGTTACCTGTAAAATAAATATAAATCCTAAAATAGCTATAATATAAATATAATTTATATTGTAGCTATATTAGGATTTATTTTACAGGTAAGTATTTAGCTTTAAATAGGAACAATTTATTTAATAAGAGTTAATTAATTTCGTTAGATTTAAATTATGTTTAACTTAGGGGGGTGTTAGTGTTAGGGTTAGACTTAGCTTTAGGGGTTAATACATTTATTAGAATAGCGGTGAGCTCCGGTCGGCAGATTAGGGGTTAATAATTGAAGTTAGGTGTCGGCGATGTTAGGGAGGGCAGATTAGGGGTTAATACTATTTATTATAGGGTTAGTGAGGCGGATTAGGGGTTAATAACTTTATTATAGTAGCGCTCAGGTCCGCTCGGCAGATTAGGGGTTAATAAGTGTAGGCAGGTGGAGGCGACGTTGTGGGGGGCAGATTAGGGGTTAATAAATATAATATAGGGGTCGGTGGTGTTGGGGGCAGCAGATTAGGGGTACATAGGGATAATGTAGCTGGCGGCGGCGTGCGGACGGCAGATTAGGGGTTAATAAGTGTAGGTAGCTGGCGGCGACGTTGTGGGGGGGCAGATTAGGGGTTAATAAATATAATACAGGGGTCGGCGGTGTTAGGGGCAGCAGATTAGGGGTACATAAGGATAACGTAGGTGGCGGTCGGCAGATTAGGGGTTAAAAAATTTTAATCGAGTGGCGGCGATGTGGGGGGACCTCGGTTTAGGGGTACATAGGTAGTTTATGGGTGTTAGTGTACTTTAGAGTACAGTAGTTAAGAGCTTTATGAACCGGCGTTAGCCCAGAAAGCTCTTAACTACTGACTTTTTTCCTGCGGCTGGAGTTTTGTCGTTAGATGTCTAACGCTCACTTCAGAAACGTCTCTAAATACCGGAGTTTGGAAGATCCCATTGAAAAGATAGGATACGCAATTGACGTAAGGGGATCTGCGGTATGGAAAAGTCGCGGCTGAAAAGTGACTCTAAATACCGGCGGTAGCCTAAAACCAGCGTTAGGAGCCTCTAACGCTGGTTTTCAAGGCTACCGCCAAACTCCAAATCTAGGTCTTAGTGTTTTCTCTTTTTTGCAATTTAGTGGGGGGGGGTTAAAAAAAAATTCTCGTTGTGTTAGGTTTTTTTAAATTTGTAATTTAGATTTTTTAATTGGTAGTATGTTTTTATTTTATTAGAATAGATATGTTAGGTTAATTTATAGTTTAATGGTAGGTTTATTTTTTTCACAGGTTAGTTTTTAGTTATTTAAATATAGTTATATTGCAATTTTAATTTAAAGTTAGGGGGTGTTAGGTTTAGGGGTTATTAGTTTAATTCAGTGTTTTGCGATGTGGGGGGCGGCGGTTTAGGGGTTAATAGGTTTATTTAGTTGCGGAGATGTGGGAGGCTGGAGGTTTAAGAGTTAATAGGTTTATTTAGTGGCGATGATGTGGAAGGCTTGTGGTTTAGGGGTTAATAGGTTTATTTAGTGGCGGCGATGTGGGAGGCAGGAGGTTTAGGGGTTCATAACTTTATTATAGTCGCGGTGATGGGGAGTGATGGATTAAGTATTAAAAAAGTAAAACAAATTGAATGGAAATCTACATATAGATTTGTTACTGTAGACGTATCGTCACTGTATACCTCCACCCCACACCAGATGGGGCTAGAACCTATATCCTTTTTTTTAGAGCAGTTTTCTAATTATTCTATAGAGGTAAAACAATTTTTGCTTTTGATATTGGAATTTTTGTTGTCACATAATTATTTTCTATTTGAAGGTTATTACTATCTACAGAGATTACGCCAGTCTTTATATGGGATGGTGGGAGATGCTCCACGTCTATGCAGATAGTAACCCTTTTAAGAAACATATTACTTATTTTGGTCGCTTTATCGATGACCTTTTGCTGGTGTGGGATGGAGATGAACAATCAGTGGAGTCATTTTTCTCTTATATTAACATTAATTAATTCAATTTGAAATTTGTGGGTACCCAAGACAAAAATCAAGTCCAATTTTTGGACATAGAACTTAAATCTAATCTTAATACTGACCAAAATGAAACAAATTTATCCAGGAAACCTACAAGTGGCAATATCATTCTAAATTATAAATTCTGTCACCCCAGTCATGTATTGAAGGCTATACCCAAGGGCCAATACATTAGGGTTAAACGTCTATGTTCTGACGATTTTACAAATCAACAGCAATGTGATAAGTTAAAAGAGAGATTATTGAAGAGAGGCTACAGTGACAAGTTACTAAACACTACAAAAGCTATGGTAGATGGAATACCTAGAGAGGAACTGTTAAGATATAAAAAGACAAGAATGAATAAGAAAAAGAAAGTAAAAAAGAATGACATTAAAGATAATAAAATAATTTTCAGTACTCCATATAGTTTGGAATATAAAAATATTTGTAATATCATCAAAGAAAACCTTCCAATTTTACTACAGACCCAATTTTAGAGGAAGTTATGACCAAAGTTTTCCAATTTGTGGCTAAAAAAGCCAAAACTGTAGGAAATGATGTTGCTCCTTCATTTCTGAATGACAAAAAGAGAAGTACTTATTACTAGAATTATTATTACTGGAAAAGAGTATAGAATATATCATACACATACAGTTATAAGTCTACTAATGTAATTTACCTCCTCACCTGTAGGGGGTGCCAAATACAGTATATCGGTAAAATGACAAGGATGTTTAAAGACAGAGCTTTGGAACACATTCGAGATACTGAGAACCCCCGAAATCTTCACACCAGTAGCTAAGCATTTTAAATATGAGCACTCTAGTGACTCTTCATTGGTACAAATCTAAGCTATTGATAATGTCCCATTTTCCAAAAGGGGAGTAGACAGGGATTATTGTTTAAGTAAAAAAGAGGTACAGTGGATATTTACTTTAAATTCTAGAAATCCATGGGGTATAAATATGGGGGCGGATGTAAACCTGTTTTTTTAACTCTTCATATAATTGCCCTTATACTATGAAAATTGTGCTAAAAATGGTACATTAACTGGTAAAAATTGTTCCCAATTATTAACTATCACCTAGATTAGTTAACTATCACCTAGTTAGATGAGTTTTGCGCTAAACAGGGTGCGAAACTAACGCCAAAAAAGTTGCATTATTTCACCCTTCATAACACTGCCATTACGAGGTACTGAAAAGCCTCCTTGTAAACGTGCGCTGGTATTACAAGTCTGGCACAATGCGAATGCAACCTCGCATTCAAATTGCCTGGAATTTGGAAGCCTTGCACTCACGATAGTGTGCTTTCATGGGCTCCAATGGGAGCCTCGTTTTCATGCCATGAGGCACGGCAATCCCCCTAGCGCAGTGCAGGGGGCAAATTGCGCAGGGTTGGGCAGCAATATTCAGATACATAAATATTTAGATTAAAAAACCAGTCCCCCCCATTCACCTCTATGTAAATGCACTTTAGGTGCCGTTTTTCTTCTAACACCCCACATCCCCTCTCTTTAACCCCTTATAACCGCTTTGTGCAGTTTTTTTATTAAAAAAAAAAAGATGCTAATCTTTATTTTTAATATTACAGAACTCTCCTCTTTTTTTTGGGGGGGGGGCAATTGGGGCAACTTTCAATTTTTAACCAGACGTTTGAGCTCTGGTGAATTGCGCTTAGTGCAAAGTGAAACCATGAGCTTGCGGGAACATTAACCAGACACTTGTAATGGCTGCTTATTTAATGTGAGCCCGTAAACGGGCAAATTTGCCCCTTTACAGGCACATGTTAAGACAGCACTCCACTTGTAATCTATCCCTATATCATTTTATGATGTGTGCAGTTAATAATTCATTTTAAGTCATTTTACCCCATGAAATAAAAAAACAAAAAAAACTTTGAAATGTACACTCATGATTTATTTTGCCTGATTTTACTGTAATTTAACTTTAAGTAGTGCGTTCAGTGTAATGCAGAAAGCTGACATTGTTAACATTCTGCAAAGCAATTGGATAAAGCTTGTTTATATCTGTCCCTAATTGGCCACCGGAAAGGAAGAAAGATAAAAAAAAGAGCATATTGTTCTAATAGAATGACTGTAAAATGTTTGTAGATCTTTTGCAAAGAAATTACAAATTTCTGATGCATAAACAAAGATTGATCTAATTAAAGGATATAAAACCCTTTTTTTTTCTTTCTTGAGTTTCTTGTTATCCTATGTAGAAAAGCAGGAAAGTAATCTCAGGAGTGTGCACGTGTCTGCAGCAGTTTTAACAACAATCTTATACATTAGCAAGAGCACTAGATGGCAGCACTATTTACTGGCATGTAGTGCTTCAGCCATGTGCACGCTGCATATCTAGATATCTCTTCAACAAAGAATAACAAGAGAACAATGCAAATTTAATACAATAAGTAAATTGGAAACTTTTTACAAATTGTATTCTCTATCTGAATCCTAAAAGAAATAAATTTGAGTTTCATGTCCCGTTAAATCTTTTACACTAAGACTTACATAGTGACAGCCGTTCCGTTTGTGTACACGTTTTATAGTTTAAAACTGTGAGCTGAACTTTATTTTTAACTCTTTAGAAAGTCACTCAAAACATCCTTTTTAATACTGGTAAAGATTTTTCTTATTTATTGACATACTAGTATCAAATTATCCCTAGCCATACTGAGGCTCAGGAGCGTGCACGTGTATAGAGATGAAAGCGATAAACTGGAACATTTGATAAAATAGTGAATCACAAAAGCTTAATTCTGACTTCCCATGTCTCTTTAATAAACAGTGTCTGCATCCACCAATACACGCACACGTCCTGCCATAAGGCACTTACAGCTGTCATTTGTACTCTGAGGATTAGGGATCCAGTCTGCAACAAGTTGGATGTTTTCTGTTTTTGCTACATGTCACTTTCAGTTTGTGTTGAGACGTTGCAGGGCTATAATGCAGCGCAGATGAACCACGCAACATGACATCATCACTTCCCCATAAACCAAGCTTTAGCCTGGACAAATGGTGCTTATAACATTAATCTCCACTGGCTGTTGAAATAAAACTGTAGCCTTTTTCTCACACACATCCATGTGAACAAGCTTGGGGCTGATACTGTTTTGCTCCAGAGCACAGGAAACACGATTATGCAACGTTCCTCTTAACAACTTTCTTTATACTGGGAAACACTTAAAGGGATACTGTACATTTTTATCATGCGCATGAAGATCTAGAGCAACAATTAAATAAGTTAACAGATTTCTGCATAAAAATGCTAAATTAATATGACATGGATCCCTATAAAATTGTGATATACCATTTTAAAATTGTGATATAACCCTAACAGTAACACTAACCCTAACCATTTTACTAACTCTAACAGTAACACTAACCCTCATCCTTATACTAACCCTAACAGTAACACTAACCCTAACCCTTATACTAACTCTAACTGTAACACTAACCCTAACTTTTATATTAACTCTAACAGTAAAACTAACCCTAACCCTTATACTATCCCTAACAGTAACACTAATTCTTATACTAATCCTAACCCTAACCCTAACATTTATACTAACTCTAACCGTAACCTTAACCCTTATACTAACTCTAACAGTTACACTAACCCTAACCCTTATACTAACTCTAACAATAACACTAATCCTTATACTAATCCTAACAGTAACACTAACCCTAACCTTTATACTAACTCTAACAGTAACACTAACCCTCTCAGTAACACTAACACTAACCCTTACACTATCCCTAACAGTAGCACTAACCCTAACCCTTATACTAACCCTAACAGTAACACTAACCCTAACCCTTATACTAACTCTGACAGTAACACTAACCCTAACACTAACTCTAACAGTAACACTAACCATTACACTATCCCTAATAGTAACAGTAAAACTAACAGTAGCACTTACCTTAACACTAACCTTAACAGTAACATTTACCCTAACTCTATTACACTAACCTTAACAGTAGCATTTACCCTAACTCTAACACTAACCCTAACACTAACACTAGGACTAGCCCTAACATAATGCCTAACACTAGTCCTAACAGTAACTCTAACACTAGCACTAGTTCTAACACTAACACTAATCCTAAGACTACCCCTAACATTTAGCCTAACACTAGCTGTAGCCCTAACCTTAACACTAACCATCAGACTAAAACTAGCCTTAACACTAGCACAAGCCCTAACAATAATACAAGCCTTAACACTAAAACTAGCTCTAAGACTAACACTAGTCCTAACACTAACCCTAGCAGTAAACCTAACACTAGCTGTAGCCCTAACCTTACCACTAACCATCAGACTAACACTAGCACTGGCCCTAAGACTACCACTAATCCTAACACTAACTCTAGCCCTAACATTAAGTCTAACACTAGCCCGAACAGTAACCCTAACACTATAGCACTAGCCATAACAGTAAGACTTACACTAGCCCTAACACTAACACTAGTCCTAAGACTACCCCTAACATTTAGCCTAACAGTAGCCCGAACAGTAACCCTAACACTATAACACTAGCCCTAACAGTAACACTAGCACTAGCCTGAACAGTAACCCTAACACTATCCATAACAGTAACACTAGAACTAGCCCTAACAGTAACCCTAACACTAGCCATAACAGTAAGACTAACACTAGCCCTAACAGTAACACTAGCACTAGCCCAAACAGTAACCCTAACACTATAACACTAGCCATAACAGTAAGACTAACACTAGCCCTAACAGTAACCCTAACACTAGCCATAACACTAACCCTAATACTAACACTTGTCCTAACATAAAGCTAACAGTAACGCTAACACTAGCCCTAACATGAACCATAACACTAGCCCTAATCATAACATTAACCCTAAGACTAGCCCTAACTCCATTGGGCTGTCATTTCATTAATGATGTACAACTCATATAAACAGAAAACATCTCTCATCTGCTGCAGATGTTGTCACTGACACTATTTTGTTTGTGGGATATTGTTTTCCCCCCCTCTCCTTGGAAAAAAAGTCTGTGGCAGCACCACCCTAGAACCTCCACTGACCTTGATGTTCACACAGAACTGAGATCAAAGTTGTTTTCATTCAGACACATAGAGCTCAGTATTCTTAATTATGTGCTGACCCTGTGTGTTCAGCACACTGCAAGCTCTGCTGCTCTGGGCCTACAAGAGATCTATCATCCCTTTAAAGTGAGTTGTCACTATCAGTTGGCGTTCCTCCCAGTGAGCACATGATCCCTCTCAGATCAATCAGCGCCTCTGCCCAGCCACTTCCTTCTGGTCTGCACTACTGAGCTCTGCTGGGTACGCTCTGTTCCTTTACCACTGTGAGGGATGACAGCTTGTTTAAACAACCCTCTGAGGCTCTGTCTGAAGCAAAAACAATTGTGCTCCTCAGACACTGGAGTTTCTAAAAAAGAAACATCCCAATATGTTTTATTTCCTTTCAAGCAGAGCGGTACTTTTCCCTCTTCTTTCTCTGGAACTCTTTACTTCTGTCATCAAAGATTTTCTTCCTTTGTTTCTCTCTAGGATTTATATTTACCTTGATATCCTTTATATAAACCTAACAAACAAAGTAAAAACCCTCAACAACGACATCATTTACAGGTAGCTGTCAGTGACAGTTAGCTAAACCTTTTACTGCCAGACAGATGAGCAATGAAACCCAGAGATATATTTATTAACAACTCTCAAAAAAATACATTATAAATTGAAAACATGGTTTATTTTTTTATTTTTTTTGTTATAACACTATCAACTAACTTTGAACCAGACATAATGAGCAGGGCTGAGATGGCAGGGAGGCAAGGTCTGGGTGGTCCAATGATCCTGCAATGGAGTATGGGTTATCCAAGGGTGGGATCATGTGATTCTGCAATGACATTGATCAGTACACAGGGGGGTTTACATGATCCTTGAATGGAGTTTAACAGGCTATGGGATCTTGGAATGGAATCTGCTTGATTTAGGGCAATACCAATTGATCTTGTAATTGAGTCTAGATGGTTCAGGTGGAGGTTTATGGATCTTCTGGAACAAGGTTTATAGTTTGGGTTTCCACTGAGAAAAACCTGGATATAAATAACAGTTGAAGGAAAGGAGAAAAGACAGTGGGGCAGAGATCCCTAAAATTCTCTTAAATGGATATGTTATACAAAGTAAATGTTCCTCTGGTACAAATATTATAAATATTAAGTTTAATGCTGCACACGTTCTTTTTTAGATCTGGGCAGAAACAACTCCATTCTCCTCTCCAAGCAATTATTGTCCTGTCCCTGTCAGCTTTCTTTTCCAAGGAGTGTTGCTCCAGCGCAGACATTATTTGCATGTAACATTCTGTTGGTTATTTTTTTTTTTTTAAATAAATCTTTATTGTGTTTCCAACAACGGAGAGAAACATTACAATAACATCCCAAGGACACATGTGATAACAATAATGACAGTTTACAGTTGTACATACCTTTGGATTCAAGATGTTGGGAACAATTTTCATGTGATTTTACAATAAAAAACAATAAAACCATAAAACTACATAACTGCACTTTAGACTAGTCTCTCCATCCCGGAGCCGACACCCACATCACCTTCTATCATCTCATAGAAACAGTACACATTAAGGCCTAGATTTAGAGTTCGGCGGTAGCCGTCAAAACCAGCGTTAGAGGCTCCTAACGCTGGTTTTGGGCGCCCGCTGGTATTTGGAGTCAGTGATTAAAGGGTCTAACGCTCACTTTACAGCCGCGACTTTTCCATACCGCAGATCCCCCTACGCCATTTGCGTAGCCTATCTTTTCAATGGGATCTTTCTAACGCTGGTATTTAGAGTCGTTTCTGCAGTGAGCGTTAGAGCTCTAACGACAAGATTCCAGCCGCCTGAAAAAAGCAGGAGTTAAGAGCTTTCTGGCTAACGCCGGTTTATAAAGCTCTTAACTACTGTACCCTAAAGTACACTAACACCCATAAACTACCTATGTACCCCTAAACTGAGGTCCCCCCACATCGCCGCCACTCGATTAAAATTTTTAACCCCTAATCTGCCGACCGCCACCTACGTTATACTTATGTACCCCTAATCTGCTGCCCCTAACCCCGCCGACCCCTATATTATATTTATTAACCCCTAACTTGCCCCCCACAACGTCGCCGCAAGCTACTTAAAATAATTAACCCCTAATCTTCCGACCGCAAATCGCCGCCACCTACGTTATCGCTATGTACCCCTAATCTGCTGCCCCTAACATCGCCGACCCCTATGTTATATTTATTAACCCCTAATCTGCCCCCCACAACGTCGCCTCCACCTGCCTACACTTATTAACCCCTAATCTGCCGAGCGGACCTGAGCGCTACTATAATAAAGTTATTAACCCCTAATCCGCCTCACTAACCCTATCATAAATAGTATTAACCCCTAATCTGCCCTCCCTAACATCGCCGACACCTACCTTCAATTATTAACCCCTAATCTGCCGACCGGAGCTCACCGCTATTCTAATAAATGTATTAACCCCTAAAGCTAAGTCTAACCCTAACACTAACACCCCCCTAAGTTAAATATAATTTTTATCTAACAAAATAAATTAACTCTTATTAAATAAATGATTCCTATTTAAAGCTAAATACTTACCTGTAAAATAAATCCTAATATAGCTACAATATAAATTACATTTATATTATAGCTATTTTAGGATTAATATTTATTTTACAGGCAACTTTGTAATTATTTTAACCAGGTACAATAGCTATTAAATAGTTAAGAACTATTTAATAGTTACCTAGTTAAAATAATAACAAATTTACCTGTAAAATAAATCCTAACCTAAGATATAATTAAACCTAACACTACCCTATCAATAAAATAATTAAATAAACTACCTACAATTACCTACAATTAACCTAACACTACAATATCAATAAATTAATTAAACACAATTGCTACAAATAAATACAATTAAATAAACTATCTAAAGTACAAAAAATAAAAAAGAACTAAGTTACAGAAAATAAAAAAATATTTACAAACATAAGAAAAATATTACAACAATTTTAAACTAATTACACCTACTCTAAGCCCCCTAATAAAATAACAAAGACCCCCAAAATAAAAAATTCCCTACCCTATTCTAAAATACAAAAATTACAAGCTCTTTTACCTTACCAGCCCTGAACAGGGCCCTTTGCGGGGCATGCCCCAAGAATTTCAGCTCTTTTGCCTGTAAAAAAAAACATACAATACCCCCCCCCCAACATTACAACCCACCACCCACATACCCCTAATCTAACCCAAACCCCCTTAAATAAACCTAACACTAATCCCCTGAAGATCTTCCTACCTTGTCTTCACCATCCAGGTATCACCGATCCGTCCTGGCTCCAAGATCTTCATCCAACCCAAGCGGGGGTTGGCGATCCATAATCCGGTGCTCCAAAGTCTTCCTCCTATCCGGCAAGAAGAGGACATCCGGACCGGCAAACATCTTCTCCAAGCGGCATCTTCTATGTTCTTCCATCCGATGACGACCGGCTCCATCTTGAAGACCTCCAGCGCGGATCCATCCTCTTCTTCCGACGACTAGACGACGAATGACGGTTCCTTTAAGGGACGTCATCCAAGATGGCGTCCCTCGAATTCCGATTGGCTGATAGGATTCTATCAGCCAATCGGAATTAAGGTAGGAATTTTCTGATTGGCTGATGGAATCAGCCAATCAGAATCAAGTTCAATCCGATTGGCTGATCCAATCAGCCAATCAGATTGAGCTCGCATTCTATTGGCTGTTCCGATCAGCCAATAGAATGCGAGCTCAATCTGATTGGCTGATTGGATCAGCCAATCGGATTGAACTTGATTCTGATTGGCTGATTCCATCAGCCAATCAGAATATTCCTACCTTAATTCCGATTGGCTGATAGAATCCTATCAGCCAATCGGAATTCGAGGGACGCCATCTTGGATGACGTCCCTTAAAGGAACCGTCATTCGTCGTCTAGTCGTCGGAAGAAGAGGATGGATCCGCGCTGGAGGTCTTCAAGATGGAGCCGGTCGTCATCGGATGGAAGAACATAGAAGATGCCGCTTGGAGAAGATGTTTGCCGGTCCGGATGTCCTCTTCTTGCCGGATAGGAGGAAGACTTTGGAGCACCGGATTATGGATCGCCAACCCCCGCTTGGGTTGGATGAAGATCTTGGAGCCAGGACGGATCGGTGATACCTGGATGGTGAAGACAAGGTAGGAAGATCTTCAGGGGATTAGTGTTAGGTTTATTTAAGGGGGTTTGGGTTAGATTAGGGGTATGTGGGTGGTGGGTTGTAATGTTGGGGGGGGGGGTATTGTATGTTTTTTTTTACAGGCAAAAGAGCTGAAATTCTTGGGGCATGCCCCGCAAAGGGCCCTGTTCAGGGCTGGTAAGGTAAAAGAGCTTGTAATTTTTGTATTTTAGAATAGGGTAGGGAATTTTTTATTTTGGGGGTCTTTGTTATTTTATTAGGGGGCTTAGAGTAGGTGTAATTAGTTTAAAATTGTTGTAATATTTTTCTTATGTTTGTAAATATTTTTTTATTTTCTGTAACTTAGTTCTTTTTTATTTTTTGTACTTTAGATAGTTTATTTAATTGTATTTATTTGTAGCAATTGTGTTTAATTAATTTATTGATAGTGTAGTGTTAGGTTAATTGTAGGTAATTGTAGGTAGTTTATTTAATTATTTTATTGATAGGGTAGTGTTAGGTTTAATTATATCTTAGGTTAGGATTTATTTTACAGGTAAATTTGTTATTATTTTAACTAGGTAACTATTAAATAGTTCTTAACTATTTAATAGCTATTGTACCTGGTTAAAATAATTACAAAGTTGCCTGTAAAATAAATATTAATCCTAAAATAGCTATAATATAAATGTAATTTATATTGTAGCTATATTAGGATTTATTTTACAGGTAAGTATTTAGCTTTAAATAGGAATCATTTATTTAATAAGAGTTAATTTATTTCGTTAGATAAAAATTATATTTAACTTAGGGGGGTGTTAGTGTTAGGGTTAGACTTAGCTTTAGGGGTTAATACATTTATTAGAATAGCGGTGAGCTCCGGTCGGCAGATTAGGGGTTAATAATTGAAGGTAGGTGTCGGCGATGTTAGGGAGGGCAGATTAGGGGTTAATACTATTTATGATAGGGTTAGTGAGGCGGATTAGGGGTTAATAACTTTATTATAGTAGCGCTCAGGTCCGCTCGGCAGATTAGGGGTTAATAAGTGTAGGTAGGTGTCGGCGACGTTGTGGGGGGCAGATTAGGGGTTAATAAATATAACATAGGGGTCGGCGATGTTAGGGCAGCAGATTAGGGGTACATAGGGATAACGTAGGTGGCGGCGGTTTACGGAGCGGCAGATTAGGGGTTAAAAGTGTAATGCAGGGGTCAGCGATAGCGGGGGCGGCAGATTAGGGGTTAATAAGTGTAAGGCTAGGGGTGTTTAGACTCGGGGTACATGTTAGAGTGTTAGGTGCAGACGTAGGAAGTGTTCCCCATAGGAAACAATGGGGCTGCGTTAGGAGCTGAACGCTGCTTTTTTGCAGGTGTTAGGTTTTTTTTCAGCTCAAACAGCCCCATTGTTTCCTATGGGAGAATCGTGCACGAGCACGTTTTTGAGGCCGGCCGCGTCCGTAAGCAACTCTGGTATCGAGAGTTGCATTTGCGGTAAAAATGCTCTACGCTCCTTTTTTGGAGCCTAACGCAGCATTTGTTTGAACTCTCGATACCAGAGTTAAATTTATGGTGCGGCCAGAAAAAAACCCGCGGAGCGTTAACAGCCCTTTTACCGCCAAACTCCAAATCTAGCCGTAAGGTATTTATTATATAACTTCATATCCCCACCTGGACCCCGTCATATGTTATCCAAAAGATATTTACCCTTGTTCATTCATCCACTCCTGAATGCGCGAATCTTTGCGCCATATAAGCCTCCCAGAGTACCAGGATTTGTGTATATAAATCTATGCATTTGACCATCATATAGTGGTACTCTTCCAGTTTTAACAAATCATTACATTGATGTACCCACTGAGCTATGCTAGGCACCTTTTGTGTCTTCCACCTCTGGACTAGTAGTACTTTGAAACCATTGCTCAAAATATGAAACATTTTTTTCTGCGCTGTTGACAGTTTTCTGGGGCTATATAAGAATAGCCACAGTTTGGGGTCTAATGGCAAAATTTTTCCTACCACCTTAGAGGCTTCTGTAGCTATGTTTTCCCATAGTGGTGCTATGGCGGTACAGGACCACCATATATGGGCCATTGTCCCTTTTTCTAAGCCACAACGCCAGCATGTATCATTTTGTGTATTAAATAGTTTGTGTATCCTAACTGGGGTCATATACCACCTGTGTAGGATTTTGAGATTCAGCTCAATTATGTTAGCTGATACGGAGGCTTTGGAAACATTATGGAAAATACTGTTTGCTTCCCTGTGGTCAATATCGCTACCTAACTCCTCGCTCCATCTTTCTACATAGTAAGGGACATGTCCTGGAGGTTGTAGTTGTAAAAGTTTATACAACAGCGACAGGGAGTGACGTATAGGTTCCGCCGCTGTGCATAATATTTCAAATTGTGTCATAGGTCTTATCAAATTTTTCCTATCTCTGTGCCTAAAAATGTACAAGGTGCATTGATGGTGGAACAACCAGTTATTGAATACATAGAGGCCCTTTGTTATTAGCTCATCTCTCGGGTATAATGTATTTTCGTTTCCCAACTGAAACACTTGTAGGGTTCTATTTGTTGTGTCTGGGCTATGAAGAGTTAGACTCAATCCCGGTATGAACTCTTTATTTTCCAGCAGCGGAGTCAGCGGTGAGTATCTAGATGATATGTGTGGGAATTTTAGTAATACTTTGTCCCATGCTCTAAACGTCTCTCCACCCAGTAAGTTTAGACTGTTGTCCTTTAATGAACCTCCCTGAGCTGCCCAGCATTGTGATCCCAAATGGTTAATGCCCGCTACCTTGTGTTCTATTTGAACCCAAATTGTGTTGTGGAAGTTATGTGACCAGTCGAGGATCCTTTGCAAGTGTATAGCAAGACTATACTTCAGTAGGTCAGGGGCTCCCATGCCTCCACTATGTAATGGGGTGCACATAATATGTGTGTTTATTCTTGCATGTTTCTTGTTCCAGATAAATTCTAGTATTTTTGCTTATAGGGATGGGAGAAAGGAGCTCGGCACGTATAATATACGTGGTAAGAAATTCATTTTAAAAATGTTTATACTCCCTAGCCACGAAGTATGTAGTGATCTCCACGAGGAGAGATCAGCTATTATTCGTCTTTGTAGTGGAATGTAGTTAACCTGGAACAATTCTTTTATGTCATTTGTTAGGTGGATTCCTAGGTACTTCAGTGACTTTTTTTGCCATTTGAAGGGGCATGTTAGTTTTAACTGAGAGATTTGCGCTTGTGAGAGGGTTATGTTAAGTATCTCCGATTTAGATTTATTAATTTAAAAATTGGATGCAAGTTGGAATTCCCTCAGGTGATGTAATATCAGGGGTACCGATATGAGTGGATTTGTGGGGGTGAATAAGATATCGTCTGCGTATAACATGATTTTGTAGTCATTTTCTCTGATTTTGATACCTTCTATGTTATTATCCTTTCTTATTGATATTGCTAGGGCCTCCACCACGCACGCAAACAGCAGAGGGGACAGAGGACACCCCTGTATCATGCCGTTGCTTATTAAGAGTGGTTGAGATAGTATGCCATTGACCCTTATCTGTGCCATAGGAGAGCTATAAAGCAACATAATCTTAGTTATAAATGAGTTCCCCAAACCAAACTTTGTTAGTATCGCCTGTAAAAATCTCCACCGGACGCGGTCGAAAGCTTTCTCCGCGTCCGTGGAGATCAGCACTAGTGGTATATTCCTTGACACTGCATAATCTATCAGATCCACTGCCCTCACTGTATTGTCCCTTGCCTCCCTGTTAACCACAAATCCCATCTGGTCCTTAGCTATTATTCGGGGTATGATGGAATTCAATCTAGTAGATAGTAGCCTAGCGTAAATTTTAATATCATTATTAAGTAATGATATAGGCCTGCCTGTCTGTCGCATGTTTTGCCCGGTTTGGGGAGAACAACGATGTGTGCCGTTAAGGATTCCTGTGGGAATGGTTTTGTTTCTGAAATTATCTGGAAAAAATCTAATAAGTGTGGTGTAAGTATGTCAATATATTTTTTATAATAATATGTTGTATAGCCATCAGGCCCTGGTGCTTTCTCGTTCAGGAGGTCCTTAATTATTTTTTTAATTTCATCTATCGTAAAGGGTTCGTTCAGAAAAGCCCTGTCCTCCTCTTTTAACTCAGGAAAATCTAGGTTATCCAAATATTTATCTATATGCTCCGACGGGGGATCCTGCAAATTATAGAGGTTCTCGTAGTATGTGCGGAATGCTTCGGCTATGTCTTTAGATGACACTTGCTCCCTCCCCCTTGAATCCTTAATTCTTAGGATGTGTGACTTGTTTATTCTACGTTTTAGTTTCCTAGCAAAAAGTCTGCTACTTTTATTATTACCCTCATAGTGTTGTTGTTTAAGTTTGAGTGCCATAATTTTACAGTCTTTGTCTATTATGTCGTTAAGTTTGCCTTTATATTCCGTTAGGAGGGATAGTGTCTGTGTGTTTTTTTAAGCTCGCTATCCAGGTCTTCCAACTTATTTAACACCTGTTCGTAGTAAGCTCTCTGTTGTTTTAACTGGTGGGCCCTCACGCTCATCAACTCCCCCCTTATTACCGCTTTATGCACTCCCCAACGGTATCTAGCATCAACCCCATCACCCGTGTTCAGTTGGAAGAAATTTTCTAATGCTTTCTCTATCCTTGTCTTGCATATGGGGTCGTCCAATAGTCTGTCATCTAATTTCCATAAATAGCTAGTGTTCTCCCTGGTGTCCCATCTCATATGACAACTTACCATAGAATGGTCTGTCCATGATGTTGGGAGTATGTGACAATTATTAGCTAGTGCTATACTAGAGACATCAGCGAGGATATAATCAATCCTAGAGTGTCTAGCGTGAGGGTGAGAGAAGAAAGTGTAATCCCTCTTATCACCGTGTAAAACCCTCCAGACGTCGTGTAGGGCGAGTTCTCTAATACATACTTAAGATTGTTTATAATTGTGTGTGCGATTGCGGACGTCCCCATGGAGTTGTCTAATGTGGGGTCTAATGTGCAGTTGAGGTCTCCACATAGAACTAAAGAGCCCTTAGCAACTTCAAGAATCGCATTGGTTAGCGTTCTAAAAAAAGCGCCCTGCGCTGAATTCGGGGCATATACGTAAACTAGTGTTACCTGTTTGTGAAACAGTGACCCCACGAGAATGAGGAATCTGCCCTGCTTGTCTTTTACTTGATTACTTACTTGAAATGTGATACCTCTCTTAAACAGAATACCTACCCCGCCCTTCTTAGTAGTATTAGAAGCATAGAAAGACTCACCAAACTTATATTTAAATGTTCCAGGTTCTCTATTTTTTAAGAAGTGAGTCCCCTGAAGGAAGATCTCTTTGCCCTTTTTCTCTTTGAAGTCTCTCATTGCTAGATTTCTTTTGAATGGGCTATTAAGACCCTTTGCGTTAACTGTAAGGAAGTTAATCCCCCTATGTGTGTTTGTAGAGCTCACCTTCCTTCCTGGGGACCCCATTTTACATAATTTTCCACAACATAGGGTGTATGCTTGGTGTATAACTCTTGGCTCAGCGTGTACTCAGTATAAACATGTTCAGTGGGAATAAAGTGCATCGGCTCCCGTGGATCATCAACAAAACTCCAAACATATGAAACCCAAACAACAAAACAATTTAACAAATGCTTAAAACTAAAATTACATCTCTTTAACATTTTGTTAGGGGGGAATGCAGGACAACATCCTCTCCCTCCATGACTATTGTATGAATAACCCTTGAAAATACTTATAGTCTCTATAATTCCTGACTTTATATGTTTGCAAACCAATTAACTGTGCCCATCATCCCAATATATGTTAGTGAACATTCATAGTTTTAACAAATAAAACAATCTCACCCCTGGCTGAACCGCTTCATGTCTCCTGAGCAGTAGAAACTGTTGCCTCCGGTTTGTCCCTCCTGCGTTTGCTGTTAGACACCGTCTGCCAGCCTTGCCTTCCTCTCAGTTGTCTGGGGTCTCTCTGTTCATTATTATCTTCCTTGCCTCCGTGAGGGTCGAAGTCTGCTGGGACATTAAAAGTGATGTTAAGGCCTTTTGAGAGAGAGTCCAGATCCTGAGGTTCTTTGTAAGTGTAGACGCTGCCTTCATATGAGATGATCAGGCTGAAGGGATATCCCCATCTATATCTAATTTTCCTATCCCTGAGGACTTTGGTTATGAAGGCAACTTCCCTTCTCCTTTGCAGCGTGTTAGGGCACAAGTCCAGAAAAACCTGAAGACTATGATCAAGATATGTTATATCTCTCAATTGACGAGCCAGTGTCCACACCTCCTCTTTGTCTTTATACCTTGGGAACCTTAGGATCACGTCTCTTGGTGGAGCTGTGTCTGGTGGTGGGGGTCTGAGGGCCCGATGGACCCTGTCAATTTCCAGTGCAGGAGCTTGTTGATCTTTTTTAAGGTGGCAGAAGAGGTTTTGAACATAGCTTTCTAGATCCACTGACGTGATTTTCTCTGGGATCCCTCTAATCCTTAGATTATTCCTGCGGTTCCTGTTGTCGATATCATCCAGTTTATTCTGGAGAGCAGAGATTCTAGCCTCTTGGATGTTAGCTTGAGTCGTGAGGTCATCTGTCATGTTAATCAGCGTCTCTTGTGTATCCTCTACATCTTCTACTCTGTACCCAATGTCTGATATTTCCTTCCTGACAGTGGTGAGCTCTGATTTTATTAAACTTTTCAGTGAGTCAAAATCAGACTTAGAGGGGAGGTTAGCAATATCCACTTTTATTTGTGACATAAAGTCTATAGGTGCAGTTTGTTGCTGCGTTGTGTTTTGTGGAGATAAGGTGAGACCCCCTGTTTCTTTAGGTTCTAAGGCCGAGGTTTCAGTGGGGCTGAAGAAATTGCATACATAGGTAATGTAGCCTTTTTGGATGCCATTATTATGTCTGTTATCCCCTTCTGGTTTCTAAATAAAGGATTGTCCCAAGTCCGGTGTATATATAAGGTTATGTGCCGCTCTAAAGCAAAAGGCAGATTTTTAAAACGTTATATCTGTGGCCCATAAATTAAGCAAGGGAGCACATTGGTGAGATTTGCCCGTTTTTCCAAATGACATCCGTTATAGCTAGATCTGTGGTTGAACTGCCCCCATCTGAATAGCTATTGTGATAATGTGCAGAGTGGTGTGGCAGGCATAAGGCGGTTCACTCGTTCAGCATGACCACTTCATGTTAATATGTGATCGGCTGTTAGCTCCAAAGTGCCGCTTGGTGTAAAAACTCACTGCGTGGCTGCACCTCCAGTTAGGCCTATTATGCTGGTCAGGTCTCCCTTTTTCTTATAACCACAGGGTGTGCGTCTATGAGGAGACTAATCTAGAGTTTTTTGTGCTGCCCCATCATATCTCTCCCCTTGTTAGGTCTCACCTGCTTCTCCTGTTGTTCTTTTTTTACTCCCATACGCAGTATCGTTCTTGTGTTGTCTGCACCGTGGGGAAAGCAAGATGGCGCTTGCTATTGCTTAGCCGAGGGTGGAAGTGAAATAAACCACCGATGCAGGTTGAGATTCAATCCATCTCTGCAAACAAAGTGACTCGCTGTGTCTACTATGGCACTGCCGTGTAGCAGAGTTCTCTGTGGGTCAAAAATCCGGCTGTTAACTGGGGAAGGGATGTTGTGTAGCACGGAGCTCTAACTTTGTGCGGCCATGTTCCAGCATGGCCAGGCTCCGCCCCCTGCTGGTTAGTTATTTTATGCTTGATATGACTACCGAGTCCCTATTGGTGTTCAATTTAAATGCGCCCAATTTATAAGCAACTTTGCAAGGTTTGCACATATTCTTGTAAGAGTTTGGCCATACCTAGGTGAAAAACCCAAACCGAATACACTGAAGCTACACAGTAGGGTGCAGTTTGTCTTTGGAAATTAAGGTAAAATATTAATTCTATTTACATTGACACAGGAAGGTGTTTTGGACATACTCAGTATGTAGAAACAAATCCTAGATTTAAAGGGGCATAAAACCACAATTTTTTATGATTTATATACAGCATGCAATTTTAAACAACTTTCCAATATACTTGTATAATCAAATTTTCTTTGTTTTCTTGGTATCCTTTGTTGAAAAGCAGGTAGGTTAGATCAGGAGTGTGCACGTGTCTGCTGCACTATATGGTAGCAGTTTTGCAAGAAGGTTATACATTAGCAAGAGCACTAGATGGCAGCACTATTTCCTGTCATGTAGTACTAATGTTATACATTAGCAAGAGCACTAGATGGCAGCACTATTTCCTGTTGTGTAGTACTAATGTTATACATTAGCAAGAGCACTAAAGGGCAGCACTATTTCCTGTAAAGTAGTACTAATGTTATACATTAGCAAGAGCACTAGATGGCAGCACTATTTCCTGTCATGTAGTACTAATGTCATACATTAGCAAGAGCACTAGATGGCAGCGCTATTTCCTGTCATGTAGTACTAATGTTATACATTAGCAAGAGCACTAGATGGCAGCACTATTACCTGTCATGTAGTACTAATGTTATACATAAGCAAGAGCACTAGATGGCAGCACTGTTTCCTGTCATGTAGTACAAATGTTATACATTAGCAAGAGCACTAGATGGCAGCACTATTTCCTGTCATGTAGTACTAATGTTATACATTAGCAAGAGCACTAGATGGCAGCACTGTTTCCTGTCATGTAGTACTAATGTTATACATTAGCAAGAGCACTAGATGGCAGCACTATTTCTTGTCATGTAGTACTAATGTTATACATTAGCAAGAGCACTAGAGGGCAGCACTGTTTCCTGTCATGTAGTACTAATGTTATACATTAGCAAGAGCACTAGATGGCAGCACTATTTCCTGTCATGAAGTACTAATGTTATACATCAGCGAGAGCACTAGATGGCAGCACTATCTCCTGTCATGTAGTACTAATGTTATACATTAGCAAGAGCACTAGATGGCAGCACTATTTCCTGTCATGTAGTATTAATGTTATACATTAGGGAGAACACTAGATGGCAGCACTATTTCCTGTCATGTAGTACTAATGTTATACATTAGCAAGAGCACTAGATGGCAGCACTACATGTAGTACTAATGTCATACATTAGCAAGAGCACTAGATGGCAGCGCTATTTCCTGTCATGTAGTACTAATGTTATACATTAGCAAGAGCACTAGATGGCAGCACTATTACCTGTCATGTAGTACTAATGTTATACATAAGCAAGAGCACTAGATGGCAGCACTGTTTCCTGTCATGTAGTACTAATATTATACATTAGCAAGAGCACTAGATGGCAGCACTATTTCCTGTCATGTAGTACTAATGTTATACATTAGCAAGAGCACTAGATGGCAGCACTGTTTCCTGTCATGTAGTACTAATGTTATACATTAGCAAGAGCACTAGATGGCAGCACTATTTCCTGTCATGTAGTACTAATGTTATACATTAGCAAGAGCACTAGATGGCAGCACTATTTCATGTCATGTAGTACTAATGTTATACATTAGCAGGAGCACTAGATGGCAGCACTATTTCCTGTCATAAAGTACTAATGGTATACATAAGCAAGAGCACTAGATGTCAGCACTATTTCCTGTTGTGTAGTACTAATGTTATACATTAGCAAGAGCACTAGATGGCAGCACTATTTCCTGTTATGTAGTACTAATGTTATACATTAGCAAGAGCACTAGAGGGCAGCACTATTTCCTGTAAAGTAGTACTAATGTTATACATTAGCAAGAGCACTAGATGGCAGCACTATTTCCTGTCATGTAGTACTAATGTCATACATTAGCAAGAGCACTAGATGGCAGCGCTATTTCCTGTCATGTAGTACTAATGTTATACATTAGCAAGAGCACTAGATGGCAGCACTATTTCCTGTCATGTAGTACTAATGTTATACATAAGCAAGAGCACTAGATGGCAGCACTGTTTCCTGTCATGTAGTACAAATGTTATACATTAGCAAGAGCACTAGATGGCAGCACTATTTCCTGTTATGTAGTACTAATGTTATACATTAGCAAGAGCACTAGATGGCAGCACTGTTTCCTGTCATGTAGTACTAATGTTATACATTAGCAAGAGCACTAGATGGCAGCACTATTTCTTGTCATGTAGTACTAATGTTATACATTAGCAAGAGCACTAGATGGCAGCACTGTTTCCTGTCATGTAGTACTAATGTTATACATTAGCAAGAGCACTAGAGGGCAGCACTGTTTCCTGTCATGTAGTACTAATGTTATACATTAGCAAGAGCACTAGATGGCAGCACTATTTCCTGTCATGAAGTACTAATGTTATACATCAGCAAGAGCACTAGATGGCAGCACTATTTCCTGTCATGTAGTACTAATGTTATACATTAGGGAGAGCACTAGATGGCAGCACTATTTCCTGTCATGTAGTACTAATGTTATACATTAGCGAGAGCACTAGATGGCAGCACTATTTCCTGTCATGTAGTACTAATGTTATACATTAGCAAGAGCACTAGATGGCAGCACTATTTCCTGTCATGTAGTACTAATGTTATACATTAGGGAGAACACTAGATGGCAGCACTATTTCCTGTCATGTAGTACTAATGTTATACATTAGCAAGAGCACTAGATGGCAGCACTATTTCCTGTCATGTAGTACTAATGTTATACATTAGCAAGAGCACTAGATGGCAGCACTATTTCCTGTCATGTAATACTAATGTTATACATTAGCGAGAGCACTAGATGGCAGCACAGTTTCCTGTCATGTAGTACTAATGTTATACATTAGCGAGAGCACTAGATGGCAGCACTATTACCTGTCATGTAGTACTAATGTTATACATAAGCAAGAGCACTAGATGGCAGCACTGTTTCCTGTCATGTAGTACTAATGTCATACATTAGCAAGAGCACTAGATGGCAGCGCTATTTCCTGTCATGTAGTACTAATGTTATACATTAGCAAGAGCACTAGATGGCAGCACTATTACCTGTCATGTAGTACTAATGTTATACATAAGCAAGAGCACTAGATGGCAGCACTGTTTCCTATCATGTAGTACTAATATTATACATTAGTAAGAGCACTAGATGGCAGCACTATTTCCTGTCATGTAGTACTAATGTTATACATTACCAAGAGCACTAGATGGCAGCACTGTTTCCTGTCATGTAGTACTAATGTTATACATTAGCAAGAGCACTAGATGGCAGCACTATTTCCTGTCATGTAGTACTAATGTTATACATTAGCAAGAGCACTAGATGGCAGCACTGTTTCCTGTCATGTAGTACTAATGTTATACATTAGCAAAAGCACTAGAGGGCAGCACTGTTTCCTGTCATGTAGTACTAATGTTATACATTAGCAAGAGCACTAGATGGCAGCACTATTTCCTGTCATGTAGTACTAATGTTATACATCAGCAAGAGCACTAGATGGCAGCACTATTTCCTGTCATGTAGTACTAATGTTATACATTAGGGAGAGCACTAGATGGCAGCACTATTTCCTGTCATGTAGTACTAATGTTATACATTAGCGAGAGCACTAGATGGCAGCACTATTTCCTGTCATGTAGTACTAATGTTATACATTAGCAAGAGCACTAGATGGCAGCCCTATTTCCTGTCATGTAGTACTAATGTTATACATTAGCAAGAGCACTAGATGGCAGCACTATTTCCTGTCATGTAATACTAATGTTATACATTAGCGAGAGCACTAGATGGCAGCACTGTTTCCTGTCATGTAGTACTAATGTTATACATTAGCGAGAGCACTAGATGGCAGCACTATTTCCTGTCATGTAGTACTAATGTTATACATTAGCGAGAGCACTAGAGGGCAGCACTGTTTCCTGTCATGTAGTACTAATGTTATACATTAGCAAGAGCACTAGATGGCAGCACTATTTCCTGTCATGTAGTACTAATGTTATATATTAGCAAGAGCACTAGATGGCAGCACTGTTTCCTGTCATGTAGTATTAATGTTATACATTAGCAAGAGCACTAGATGGCAGCACTATTTCCTGTCATGTAGTACTAATGTTATACATTAGCAAGAGCACTAGATGGCAGCACTATTTTCTGTCATGTAGTAATAATGTTATACATTAGCAAGAGCACTAGATGGCAGCACTATTTCCTGTCATGTAGTACTAATGTTATACATTAGGGAGAACACTAGATGGCAGCACTATTTCCTGTCATGTAGTACTAATGTTATACATTAGCGAGAGCACTAGATGGCAGCACTATTTCCTGTCATGTAGTACTAATGTTATACATTAGCAAGAGCACTAGATGGCAGCACTGTTTCCTGTCATGTAGTACTAATGTTATACATTAGCGAGAGCACTAGATGGCAGCACTATTTCCTGTCATGTAGTACTAATGTTATACATTAGCGAGAGCACTAGAGGGCAGCACTCTTTCCTGTCATGTAGTACTAATGTTATACGTTAGCAAGAGCACTAGATGGCAGCACTATTTCCTGTCATGTAGTACTAATGTTATACATTAGCAAGAGCACTAGATGGCAGCACTGTTTCCTGTCATGTAGTACTAATGTTATACATTAGAAAGAGCACTAGATGGCAGCACTATTTCCTGTCATGTAGTACTAATGTTATACATTAGCAAGAGCACTAGATGGCAGCACTATTTCCTGTCATGTAGTACTAATGTTATACATTAGCAGGAGCACTAGATGGCAGCACTATTTGATGTCATGTAGTACTATTGTTTTACATTAGCAGGAGCACTAGATGGCAGCACTATTTCCTGTCATGTAATACTAATGTTATACATTAGCAGGAGCACTAGATGGCAGAACTATTTCCTGTCATGTAGTACTAATGTTATACATTAGCGAGAGCACTAGAGAGCAGCACTGTTTCCTGTCATGTAGTACTAATGTTATACATTTGCAAGAGCACTAGATGACAGCATTATTTCCTGTCATGTAGTACTAATGTTATACATTAGCAAGAGCACTAGATGGCAGCACTGTTTCCTGTCATGTAGTACTAATGTTATACATTAGCAAGAGCACTAGATGGCAGCACTATTTCCTGTCATGTAGTACTAATGTTATACATTAGCAGGAGCACTAGATGGCAGCACTATTTCATGTCATGTAGTACTAATGTTATACATTAGCAAGAGCACTAGATGGCAGCACTATTTCCTGTCATGTAGTACTAATGTTATACATTAGCAAGAGCACTAGAGGGCAACACTGTTTCTTGTCATGTAGTATTAATGTTATACATTAGCAGGAGCACTAGATGGCAGCACTCTTTCATGTCATGTAGTACTAATGTTATACATTAGCAGGAGCACTAGATGGCAGCACTATTTCCTGTCATGTAGTACTAATGTTATACATTAGCGAGAGCACTAGAGGGCAGCACTGTTTCCTGTCATGTAGTACTAATGTTATACATTAGCAAGAGCACTAGATGGCAGCACTATTTCCTGTAATGTAGTACTAATGTAATACATTAGCAGGAGCACTAGATGGCAGCACTATTTCCTGTCATAAAGTACTAATGGTATACATAAGCAAGAGCACTAGATGTCAGCACTATTTCCTGTCATGTAGTACTAAAGTTATACATTAGTGAGAGCACTAGATTGCAGCACTATTTCCTGTCATGTAGTACTAATGTTATACATTAGCAAGAGCACTAGATGGCAGCACTATTTCCTGTCATGTAGTACTAATGTTATACATTAGCAAGAGCACTAGATGGCAGCACTATTTCCTGTCATGTAGTACTAATGTTATACATTAGCAAGAGCACTAGATGGCAGCGCCATTTCTTGCCATTTTGAGAAAGTGACTGGTTAAATGCATAAAGATTAGATGTTAGTTATATGCATGGCTTAGTTTGTGTTTATTCATATGGAGTATGTTTACAAAGAAAACATTTCTCCCTTTTATATTCCTTTAATAGAACAAAAAAGGCAAAATTGAAAAGTGCATGGGTACATTTCAATTTTAAATAAAACATTTTTGCAATATACTTCCATTAGCAAAAATGCTTCTAGTAAAAGTTATGACTGTTTTTTAGTGGCATACGCACATATGCTGTAGGGTCTGTACACCAGTATTCAAACGCCACACCTTCTCAGAAAGTCACAAGTGACTTGTATGACACAAATTAAGGGCTCATTTCCAATGAGCCGTAATTAGGTTTGCGTGCACTCGCAATCCGTTAAATATGCTGTTGGAAGCAATATCGTTCACCAACTGCTTCCAATGGCCCATTATACCTTATCTTTAAATAATACCAGGTTTCTAATGACCGCGCAAACCGTAAATACACTGTCGGGGGCTGCCGATACATTAACAAAAATTACACCCAGCTCAACTAGGTGTAAAATAGGAAAAAGGTGCTTTTTGAGAATTTTTTCCCATTGAAATCTAACCCGCCTCCCAAAAATAAACCCCACACGTCGAAACCCCTCTATCTGCCACCCCCCCATATCGCAACTTATAATAAATGTATTAACCTCTAAACCACTATCCCCCACATCGCAACTAATAATAAAAGTTTATCAAAAATATTTTTTTTTATCAAATCAGCCAATAGGATTTTAGTAGCTCTTATCCTATTGGCTAATTTGAAAATATCAACCAATTGGAATGCAACGGTACCTCAATATAAAACGGGTATCTTGTATTCAAGCTTCAGTGTGCGGAGACGATCGAACGAAGAGGATCCTCCACGCTGGATGGTTTTGCGGTCGCCGGTCCTGTTCCGCGGTCACCTCCGCTCTGCGTCGCCTAGGTCCTGGATGAAGATAGAAGAGGTCCCCACGCTGGATGAAGATATAGCCACCTGGAAGAGGAACTTAAGCACCTGGAAGAAGACCTTCTTCGTCAGACTTCAAGAATGGCGAGTACCTATTTGGGGTTAGACTTAGGTTTTATTTTTATTTTTTGGGGGGTTTTTTGTTTTAGATTAGGACTTTGTTATTTTAATGGGCTGCAAAAGAGTTGATTGCCCTTTTAAGGGCAATGCACATACAAATGCCCCTTTAAAAGCAATGGGTAGCTTAGGTTTTTTTAAGTGTTAGTTTTTTTTATTTTGGGGGGGTTTGTGGGTTTACTGTTAGGGGTTAATTTGTATTTTTAGGTAAAAGAGTTTATCACTTTAGGGCAATGCCCTACAAAAGGCCCTTTTAAGGGCTATTGGTAGTTTAGTCTTAGATTAGGGGATGTTTTTATTTGGCGGGGCTTTTTTATTGTTATAGGGGTATTAGATTAGGTTTATTTTTTTTATTTTTAATAATTTGGTTTATTTTTTTTCTGTAATTTTAGACTTTTTTATTTTTTGTAATTTTAGATTTAATTATTGTAATTTAATCTTAGGTTTTATTTCTAAATTAATGTTAAGATTTTTTTATTTTAATTGTAATTTAGTATTTATTTAACTTATATAATGGGAGGTTAATTTAGGGGGTGTTAGGTTAGGGGGCTTAGTGATTAGATTAGTTTTTTGAGTTGTGGGGGGATGGCGGATTAGGGGTTAATAGTTTAAATAGGTAGATCACGTTGTGGGGGGGGGGCAGATTAGGGGTTAATAGTTTAAATAGGTAGATTGCGATGTAGGTGAATGGCGGACTAGGGGTTAATAGTTTAAATAGGTAGATTGCGATGTAGGTGAATGGCGGACTAGGGGTTAATAGTTTAAATAGGTACTTTGCGCTGTGGGTGAATGGCGGACTAGTGTAATGCTCGTGGGATATTTCCCTATCAGACCAATCCTGGTCAATAGTCTTCTTATCCCATAGTCAAGTGGCAATATAAGGAAATATCCCAGAACAAAGAAGACATAACAAATGAGGAGATGCAATTCAATACTCACAGTAGAGATGAGAAAAACAGGGAAGTTGTCCCAGACAGGACGAGGAAGGCACAAGGAAGAGAGTCCAATCCATAAGGGGACCAAAGGGTAATGCAGAGAGTGGTGAATAAAGCAAAGTCCGGCAACAGGTAGGCAGTCGAAGGAATCAGCAGTTCAGGGGTAAAGAGGAGAGTGGTCAGGTAGAAGCAAAGTTCGGCAACAGTAAGACAATCCAGCAGTTCAGGGGTTAATCAGGAGAGTGGTCAGGGAGAAGCAAAGTTCAACAACAGTAAGGCAATTCAGCAGTTCAGGGGTTAATCAGGAGAGTCGTCAGGGGAAGTAAAGTTCAGCAACAATAAGGCAATCCAGCAGTCCAGTAAATATAGAAATACAAAAGAAGCACCCAGGATCAAAAGACAACCTATACTTGGGCAAGGTATAGGAAGTGAGGAGATACTTACATAGGTGCAGGTTCATGCCAAGGATAGCAGACAGGTGAGCGACATCAGAGGCAAGAACCGGCATCCCCACATGCCACAACAACCGCCGCAACCATGGCAACGGCTGTGGGAGGAGAGTGCCAAGCCGCCGTTGAGACGGAGCGGCGTGACAACTAGAGATTAATAGTTTAAATAGGTACTTTGCGATGTGGTGGGATGGCAGTTTTGGGGTTAATAACTTTAATAGATACTTTGCGATATGAGGGTTGGTGGATTAGGAGTTAATACCGATATATGAGAACAGCGCTAACTTAAAGCTACAGATTAAGGTCTCAGAGGATAATTGTACAATAGCAACAATTTAATAAAAACAAATAAATAACAAAAATTGTTCCAGCTTAAAAAAATATATCTCTTATAAAACAGATGTGTAAAAGACATATACGGGACGTCTCCCAAACAAATACACTTTTAGTCTTGAAATATAGACACCCTCTAGGGCAGAGCTTTCCAAACTTTTCATGTTGGTGACGCACTTTTTAGACCTACATAATTTGGCGACACAGTAATTCAGTTGTACTAGCAAAAATGAGGTTAAACTAACTTGTTTTAAGAGATACAGATACATACATAAATGATATAATAACTAAATGTATTTACAAGTAACAGTATGTATGTGCAAGAAATAAAAAAAAGTTTAATAACACCAATAGCTACTTACTATTTTAATGGGATGTATATGGTTGATGGGATGAACATAATTTCTGAATATTTGGTGGATGATTAGATAAAGATACTCCCATTTCATCATCAAGCATTTTTAAGCTTACACTTCCTATCCATATATCAAGAGCAGGAGCAGCAATGCACTACTGGGAGCTAGTTGCAAAAAAAACCCACTGACTTCTGCTCAGCATTTAAGCTGCCGCCCTCAGAGCTCGGTGAGTCCGATTGACTACTGCCCACGCTGCATACACACTGCTGTCCCACTCACTGACTACACATGCAGTCACAAGCTGATTAAGGAGACTACACGTGCAGTCAGGAGCCAATGTGCCGCCAATGGGAATAGTTTCAGTTCCCACTGAGGTGGGCCAATAGGTTAAGATGATCTGTGTCCCCCTAGGTATCAATCACGTGTCAACCATGTGATATACGTAGCAGGCAGGCGGAAAGTCAGAAACCAAAAACAAAAATTAAAAAAAATTTGTGCTGAAGCAGGGACACACCTACACACTGCTGCCGACACACTAGTGTGTCCCGACACACAGTTTGGAAAGCACTGCTCTAGGGGCTAAAATAAAACATAGATTATAAAATACAAAGATAACAGCAATCGTTACTCTTACTTTAGTTGGAGACCAAATGGCAACAATAGCAACAAAGTGGCAATAAAAGCAACAAAGTCCGTAGGACTCCCGGAACAGAGTCAAAGAATATGTTAATGTGTTTCTCGTAGCAGGGTCACTGAATGTCTCGTAGCCAGTGAAGGAATTGATTTAAACGTCAAACAAATATAAGCAATAGGGGTATTACCTTATTGGAATGTGTCCTGGCATTTAGGCCATTGTTTCAAGCTTGCATGATATCTCTCCCCTTGGCGGTGTATACCGCAAAACTGAGGGGACTTGATGCCTGAAAAGATATTACCTATAGCCTTCAGCACTTCTAGAGTATACCTCTGTAATAGGTTGTATCGGCGAACATTCAGTTAACGTCTTCTCTCCTCCGTGTGCCTGGGATCCGGGAAGTCACATGACTTACTTCCGCACCGTAAAAAAGGTTATGATTGGATCCTCGGCAAGGTTACAGCGTGTCCTCTTGGGTAGCAGTTATCGCTACTAGCGATTTTTCCCAAATATCCTTACTGGGGATAGTAGTAAGGTTGATTGGTTCCTCAGCAGTTTTACAGCTGGTCCTCTTTGGTTGCAGTAATAGCTGGTAGTGTTATCTCTCAGATGTCCTTACTGGAGATAGTAGCAAGAATAATACTGTTACAAATAAAAACAAACTTTCTTTCCAGTTATCTTTGTTTGCCTCCCTCTCTTTGGCCCGTGCACTGGACCCAGTAGTACAGATACAGGAGTTTGTCTTGAAACAAAGTATAACCGGTAAAGTCTTGTATAGTGTCCCAAATTGTCAGACTTTTTGGGGGGCTAACACACTTGGAGTGGGTACAGTCCTGGTCAACGCGTTTCGCCTCTGTAAGGCTTTATCAAGACATGTATAGTGTATGCACTCCAAGCTTTAAAAAAGCCTCCTTTCGTCCTGATTGGTTCATCAAACCTGATTGCTGGTTAAGGTGGATTTACATTATCTTTATTTAAGGTGGACTTATAATAAACCTTTTATAAATACATTTATTAGTTATTGCGGTGGGGGGGTGACCGTTGAGAGGTAGATATTGCGCATGCATAAGTTGTTTGCTTTTATTTTAACGAACGATGGGTCAAATTTTTGCGCCGCACTTGTATGTTGTGCCGTATACGAGATTGCGTGTAAGTGTAGTGTAAGGTCTGTTACCATAGTAACCTATTAATTTTAAAGAAATCCGGATCGGTTGGAAGCATTAAAACAATGCTAACTTACACCTACACGAAAAGAGCGTCTGCACACAATGCGCTAAATAATTAAATGGAAACCTGGTACTAAAATGGAGCCGTAAATTACTTTTAGCTGCCGGCAACTTCGGTAGCTGACGGCTCTATTTTTAACGGCTCAATGGAAACGAGCTCTAATTATTCAAAAGTGCAATACACAACACTGCCAGCTCTCAGAGCTTGAATACCTGTGCAAAGCCCTCAAAGCATATGTACATATGTCACTGAAAAACAGTAATACCTTTTGCTAGAAGCATTTTTGTGAATGGAATTCTATTGCAAAAATGGTTTTATTTAAAACTGAAATGCACATTTCAGTTTTGACCTTTCTATCCCTTTAAAGGAACCTAAAGTGCTTGAATTAACATCACAATTACATTACACCAAATAATACAGAAATATAAAGTGTTTATAAATAACTGACCTGTTTTCACTCTAAACAAGTTCTCTGCTAAGCCACTGCTTGCAGGACACAAAGGGAGCTGCCATGTTAAAACCTAGGTTTTTCTCAGAGTATAACAGTGATTTCCTGCTTGCCTCTGCTGAGGCACTGTAGAAGAGTGCATGCTTTTTTCTAGTACTAGATTTGACAGCTTTTTAAGGAGAAATGATTGCCAATAAAACACAAAAAACATAATTTATGTAAGAACTTACCTGATAAATTCATTTCTTTCATATTAACAAGAGTCCATGAGCTAGTGACGTATGGGATATACATTCCTACCAGGAGGGGCAAAGTTTCCCAAACCTTAAAATGCCTATAAATACACCCCTCACCACACCCACAAATCAGTTTAACGAATAGCCAAGAAGTGGGGTGATAAGAAAAAGTGCGAAGCATATAAAATAAGGAATTGGAATAATTGTGCTTTATACAAAAAAATCATAACCACCACAAAAAAGGGTGGGCCTCATGGACTCTTGTTAATATGAAAGAAATGAATTTATCAGGTAAGTTCTTACATAAATTATGTTTTCTTTCATGTAATTAACAAGAGTCCATGAGCTAGTGACGTATGGGATAATGACTACCCAAGATGTGGATCTTTCCACACAAGAGTCACTAGAGAGGGAGGGATAAAATAAAGACAGCCAATTCCTGCTGAAAATAATCCACACCCAAAATAAAGTTTAACAAAAAACATAAGCAGAAGATTCAAACTGAAACCGCTGCCTGAAGAACTTTTCTACCAAAAACTGCTTCAGAAGAAGAAAATACATCAAAATGGTAGAATTTAGTAAAAGTATGCAAAGAAGACCAAGTTGCTGCTTTGCAGATCTGGTCAACCGAAGCTTCATTCCTAAACGCCCAGGAAGTAGATACTGACCTAGTAGAATGAGCTGTAATTCTTTGAGGCGGAGTTTTACCCGACTCAACATAGGCAAGATGAATTAAAGATTTCAACCAAGATGCCAAAGAAATGGCAGAAGCTTTCTGGCCTTTCCTAGAACCGGAAAAGATAACAAATAGACTAGAAGTCTTACGGAAAGATTTCGTAGCTTCAACATAATATTTCAAAGCTCTAACAACATCCAAAGAATGCAATGATTTCTCCTTAGAATTCTTAGGATTAGGACATAATGAAGGAACCACAATTTCTCTACTAATGTTGTTGGAATTCACAACTTTAGGTAAAAATTCAAAAGAAGTTCGCAACACCGCCTTATCCTGATGAAAAATCAGAAAAGGAGACTCACACGAAAGAGCAGATAATTCAGAAACTCTTCTAGCAGAAGAGATGGCCAAAAGGAACAAAACTTTCCAAGAAAGTAATTTAATGTCCAATGAATGCATAGGTTCAAACGGAGGAGCTTGAAGAGCTCCCAGAACCAAATTCAAACTCCAAGGAGGAGAAATTGACTTAATGACAGGTTTTATACGAACCAAAGCTTGTACAAAACAATGAATATCAGGAAGAATAGCAATCTTTCTGTGAAAAAGAACAGAAAGAGCAGAGATTTGTCCTTTCAAAGAACTTGCGGACAAACCCTTATCCAAACCATCCTGAAGAAATTGTAAAATTCTCGGTATTCTAAAAGAATGCCAAGAAAAATGATGAGAAAGACACCATGAAATATAAGTCTTCCAGACTCTATAATATATCTCTCGAGATACAGATTTACGAGCCTGTAACATAGTATTAATCACGGAGTCAGAGAAACCTCTATGACCAAGAATCAAGCGTTCAATCTCCATACCTTTAAATTTAAGGATTTCAGATCCGGATGGAAAAAAGGACCGTGTGACAGAAGGTCTGGTCTTAACGGAAGAGTCCATGGCTGGCAAGATGCCATCCGGACAAGATCCGCATACCAAAACCTGTGAGGCCATGCCGGAGCTATTAGCAGAACAAACGAGCATTCCCTCAGAATCTTGGAGATTACTCTTGGAAGAAGAACTAGAGGCGGAAAGATATAGGCAGGATGATACTTCCAAGGAAGTGATAATGCATCCACTGCCTCCGCCTGAGGATCCCGGGATCTGGACAGATACCTGGGAAGTTTCTTGTTTAGATGAGAGGCCATCAGATCTATCTCTGGGAGCCCCCACAATTGAACAATCTGAAGAAATACCTCTGGGTGAAGAGACCATTCGCCCGGATGCAACGTTTGGCGACTGAGATAATCCGCTTCCCAATTGTCTACACCTGGGATATGAACCGCAGAGATTAGACAGGAGCTGGATTCCGCCCAAACCAAAATTCGAGATACTTCTTTCATAGCCAGAGGACTGTGAGTCCCTCCTTGATGATTGATGTATGCCACAGTTGTGACATTGTCTGTCTGAAAACAAATGAACGATTCTCTCTTCAGAAGAGGCCAAAACTGAAGAGCTCTGAAAATTGCACGGAGTTCCAAAATATTGATCGGTAATCTCACCTCCTGAGATTCCCAAACTCCTTGTGCCGTCAGAGATCCCCACACAGCTCCCCAACCTGTGAGACTTGCATCTGTTGAAATTACAGTCCAGGTTGGAAGAACAAAAGAAGCCCCCTGAATTAAACGATGGTGATTTGTCCACCACGTTAGAGAGTGTCGAACAATCGGTTTTAAAGATATTAATTGAGATATCTTCGTGTAATCCCTGCACCATTGGTTCAGCATACAGAGCTGAAGAGGTCGCATGTGAAAACGAGCAAAGGGGATCGCGTCCGATGCAGCAGTCATAAGACCTAGAATTTCCATGCATAAGGCTACCGAAGGGAATGATTGTGACTGAAGGTTTCGACAAGCTGTAATCAATTTTAGACGTCTCTTGTCTGTTAAAGACAGAGTCATGGACACTGAATCTATCTGGAAACCCAGAAAGGTTACCCTTGTTTGAGGAATCAAAGAACTTTTTGGTAAATTGATCCTCCAACCATGATCTTGAAGAAACAACACAAGTCGATTCGTATGAGACTCTGCTAAATGTAAAGACGGAGCAAGTACCAAGATATCGTCCAAATAAGGAAATACCACAATACCCTGTTCTCTGATTACAGACAGAAGGGCACCGAGAATCTTTGTGAAAATTCTTGGAGCTGTAGCAAGGCCAAACGGTAGAGCCACAAATTGGTAATGCTTGTCTAGAAAAGAGAATCTCAGGAACTGATAATGATCTGGATGAATCGGAATATGCAGATATGCATCCTGTAAATCTATTGTGGACATATAATTCCCTTGCTGAACAAAAGGCAATATAGTCCTTACAGTTACCATCTTGAACGTTGGTATCCTTACATAACGATTCAATAATTTTAGATCCAGAACTGGTCTGAAGGAATTCTCCTTCTTTGGTACAATGAAGAGATTTGAATAAAACCCCATCCCCTGTTCCGGAACTGGAACTGACATAATTACTCCAGCCAACTCTAGATCTGAAACACAATTCAGAAATGCTTGAGCTTTCACTGGATTTACTGGGACATGGGAAAGAAAAAATCTCTTTGCAGGAGGTCTCATCTTGAAACCAATTCTGTACCCTTCTGAAACAATGTTCTGAATCCAAAGATTGTGAACAGATTTGATCCAAATTTCTTTGAAAAAACGTAACCTGCCCCCTACCAGCTGAACTGGAATGAGGGCCGTACCTTCATGTGAACTTAGAAGCAGGCTTTGCCTTTCTAGCAGGCTTGGATTTATTCCAGACTGGAGATGGTTTCCAAACTGAAACTGCTCCTGAGGACGAAGGATCAGGCTTTTGTTCTTTGTTGAAACGAAAGGAACGAAAACGATTGTTAGCCCTGTTTTTACCTTTAGACTTTTTATCCTGTGGTAAAAAAGTTCCTTTCCCACCAGTAACAGTTGAAATAATAGAATCCAACTGAGAACCAAATAATTTGTTTCCCTGGAAAGAAATGGAAAGTAGAGTTGATTTAGAAGCCATATCAGCATTCCAAGTCTTAAGCCATAAAGCTCTTCTGGCTAAGATAGCCAGAGACATATATCTAACATCAACTCTAATAATATCAAAAATGGCATCACAGATGAAATTATTAGCATGCTGGAGAAGAATAATAATATCATGAGAATCACGATTTGTTACTTGTTGCGCTAGAGTTTCCAACCAAAAAGTTGAAGCTGCAGCAACATCAGCCAATGATATAGCAGGTCTAAGAAGATTACCTGAACATAGATAAGCTTTTCTTAGAAAAGATTCAATTTTTCTATCTAAAGGATCCTTAAACGAGGTACCATCTGACGTAGGAATGGTAGTACGTTTAGCAAGGGTAGAAATAGCCCCATCAACTTTAGGGATTTTGTCCCAAAATTCTAACCTGTCAGGCGGAACAGGATATAATTGCTTAAAACGTTTAGAAGGAGTAAATGAATTACCCAATTTATCCCATTCCTTAGCAATTACTGCAGAAATAGCATTAGGAACAGGAAAGACTTCTGGAATAACCGCAGGAGCTTTAAAAACCTTATCCAAACGTATAGAATTAGTATCAAGAGGACTAGAATCCTCTATTTCTAAAGCAATTAGTACTTCTTTAAGTAAAGAGCGAATAAATTCCATCATAAATAAATATGAAGATTTATCAGCATCAATCTCTGAGACAGAATCCTCTGAACTAGAAGAGTCCAAAGAATCAGAATGATGGTGTTCATTTAAAAATTCATCTGTAGAGAGAGAAGATTTAAAAGACTTTTTAGGTTTACTAGAAGGAGAAATAACAGACAAAGCCTTCTTTATGGATTCAGAAACAAAATCTCTTATGTTATCAGGAACATTCTGCACCTTAGATGTTGAGGGAACTGCAACAGGCAATGGTACATCACTAAAGGAAATATTATCTGCTTTAACAAGTTTGTCATGACAATTATTACAAACAACAGCTGGAGAAATAGCTACCAAAAGTTTACAGCAGATACACTTAGCTTTGGTAGATCCAGGAGGCAGTGGTTTTCCTGTAGTATCTTCTGGCTCAGATGCAACGTGAGACATCTTGCAATATGTAAGAGAAAAAACAACATATAAAGCAAAATAAATCAAATTCCTTATAAGACAGTTTCAGGAATGGGAAAAAAATGCCAAACATCAAGCTTCTAGCAACCAGAAGCAAATGAAAATGAGACTGAAATAATGTGGAGACAAAAGCGACGCCCATATTTTTTGGCGCCAAATAAGACGCCCACATTATTTGGCGCCTAAATGCTTTTGGCGCCAAAAATGACGCCACATCCGGAACGCCGACATTTTTGGCGCAAAATAACGTCAAAAAATGACGCAACTTCCGGCGACACGTATGACGCCGGAAACGAAAATGAATTTTTGCGCCAAAAAAATCCGCGCCAAAAATGACGCAATAAAATGAAGCATTTTCAGCCCCCGCGAGCCTAACAGCCCACAGGGAAAAAAGTCAAATTTTTTGAGGTAAGACAAAATATGATAATTTAAAGCATAATCCCAAATATGAAACTGACTGTCTGGAAATAAGGAAAGTTGAACATTCTGAGTCAAGGCAAATAAATGTTTGAATACATATATTTAGAACTTTATAAACAAAGTGCCCAACCATAGCTTAGAGTGTCACAGAAAATAAGATTTACTTACCCCAGGACACTCATCTACATGTTTGTAGAAAGCCAAACCAGTACTGAAACGAGAATCAGTAGAGGAAATGGTAAATATAAGAGTATATCGTCGATCTGAAAAGGGAGGTAAGAGATGAATCTCTACGACCGATAACAGAGAACCTTATGAAATAGACCCCGTAGAAGGAGATCATTGCATTCAACAGGCAATACTCTCCTCACATCCCTCTGACATTCACTGCACGCTGAGAGGAAAACCGGGCTCCAACTTGCTGCGGAGCGCATATCAACGTAGAATCTAGCACAAACTTACTTCACCACCTCCCTTGGAGGCAAAGTTTGTAAAACTGATTTGTGGGTGTGGTGAGGGGTGTATTTATAGGCATTTTAAGGTTTGGGAAACTTTGCCCCTCCTGGTAGGAATGTATATCCCATACGTCACTAGCTCATGGACTCTTGTTAATTACATGAAAGAAATAATTGCCAACAGCATCTTTCATGAAATGTGGTTTAAATCAATAATTATCAATTCAATATTTCAATTCAAAAGTTACAATTTAAAAATACAATTACTCGTTGCTTTCAACTGCCTTTCAGTATTAACAATATATATTTAATTTAGGATGTGTGGGAGCTATGCACACACATATATATGTATATAAAAGTGTACACACACATTTAAAATAGTTATAAGTCGTTGCTGTGCGCCACCAATAAATGTGGTATTTTTTAATTTTACGTTTGAGCTGTAGGGATAATAATAATTACCACCTCAACTGTAGCGTGATGCATAGCAATAACTACCATATATACACACAAATTTTGCATTATAAGAAAATGTCCATTTGTTAGTCATTGTTTAGCACCACCTTATAGTATTGATTTATACAGTTTAAAAATTTGGCTATGGAGATTATATAAAAAAAAAAAAAAAAAAACACCTCAACTAAAATGTGGTGCATAGCACACAGACACACACACGTGCGCACACAGAAACAAACACACAGAGACAGACACACATACACACACACAAACACAGAGACATACGAACACAGACACAAACACACAGACACACACAAACATGCACACATACGAAAACAGACATAAACACACAGACACAGGCAACACAGATACACACGTGCACACATGGGAACAGACACAAACAAACAGAGACACAAACACACAGACAGACAGACACACACATACACACACGAAAACACACAGACACACGCACACACACACACGGGCACACACACGAAAACAGACACAAACACACAGACAGACACACGCACACACACACAGAGACAGACACACACACACACAAACACAAACACACAGACACGCACACACACACGAACACAGACACACACACACACGAATACAGACACACACACACACAAATACAGACACAAACAAACGCACACACAGACACACACGTGCACACACACGCACACAGACACAAACACACACACACGAATACAGACACAAACAGACAAACGCACACACAGGCACACACATGCACACACGTGCACACACACGCACACAGTCACAAATGCACACACACATAAACACACAATACTGTAAGACAAAAGGCATTAAATATATTTTAATGTAAAGCTGATATAAAATGTATCTATTTAATTTATACTTGCTTTTAAATTACTATTTCTTTTAAATATTTTATTAAACATTTTTGAGATAAGTACAGAAATAGTGCATAGCAAATACACATTTTCAAAAGAAACAAAAACATAATTACCATTCAGTAATTGCTACCATGAATATTAATGACATTAATGTCACTCTTTACATCGTTTAATGATTCTCATGATGTGAATAAGTCCAGGGGGTCTATTTATTATAGTGCGGATGGACATGATACGATCGAATTCGATCAGGTTGATTTCTGTCCCCCGCCTCAGAGCAGGCGGACAAGTTATGGACCCCCATATCTCAAAACAAGTCTGAAGCGGAAATCATGAACTCTTTAGCAGTATACACAAAGCACTTTAGATGACATACAGTATATCTTCAGAGCACATCAGTTCTTACCCAAGTCTATACAATAGAACTGAACAAACATAAACAGTACATACAATTAGAATCACTTTGAATATTAAAAATAAGAGGACAAGAGGGTGAAAACTGTTAGCACAACGCCTGAGTAAACTAAATATCACACTAAAGAAAATACTTTGTGAATAATATCTAGGACATGCATGAAACAAAAGTCACAGTTCTAATGCATATCCCATCAGGCAATACCAAAACCGAGGGAGAGGGAGAAGAAGGAAGAAAAAAACAGTGAAAAGAGAAAAATAAAAAAACAAGGGGGAGCGGGGAAAGGAAAGGGGTAAACTGTCGGAAATTTTGGATACTCGCTCATCCCAAACCATCCATATAAGACTATGATGTGCTACTTGGCCATCTTTCTTTAAAGAGTATTCCTCCATAGTCTTAATATATTTAACAATGTCCAGGACTTGGCTTCAGGTAGGCTCATCCTGCTACAGCCACCTACACAAGTATTTGGCCTGTTTAGAGAGCTTTCACATGCATAGAGGGAAAAGCGCCTCTGGGGCCAACAGGGTTCAGAACAAACCTAACACCAGTAATTCCCATGCTACCGAAGTCTAGAAGTTTTGCAATCTAGGGCAATTCCACCAAGTATGGAGGTGTGAACCAATCGCACCACAACCCCCCCAACAGAGGTCAGTGTGAACTGGGAAAAGGTTATGAAGTTTAGCAAGAACCATGTATAAAACAATATGAGGTAGCGCAAATATGCAGGTTTGGATGTGATGACTAAAAAAATAATAATAATGATAGGATTAGTTTAATATTATGTATAGTATATAGTATAGTATAGATTATATATAGTATTTATTATCCAAATATTGGAGATCGAACAATATAAAATGGATGATACCGGTATCTATTTAAAATGGATCCTTAAAAAATTGCTAATAAAACACACATCATACACCATTCATTCTGCCTAAATATGTTTCCACAGAGGATTGCTTAATATGATCATTGAAATTTCATTAACCATCACACATGTTTGTACACTGACCGATAAGGATCTGCAAAGGAGGAAGGTAACAAAATACCTATTGCCCACATTGCCCGCTGGAGAAACATCACCTCATTTTGAATGTAGAATCTTTGAGCGCTCAAAGAAATCTGGTTGGTCACTGCACGCTACACAGGAGAGTAATAGCTCTCTGATTGGTCGATCACAGGTCACATGGATCGTGACATTTTTTCCAAAGGAGCAACGGATAACAAACCAAACACAGAACCATAACAAAGGTATTATTGAACTGTAAGTACTATATTAGTGGTTTAAGAGACATTGTTACAAACTACATATATTACTGCTGAATCTTTGGAATTATAAAACAGGTATTGCCCGGAAATCACCTTAGCTTGGAAACGCTATATATTTTAGATAAAACCTGAGTCATAAAAGAAACAGCCACAAACAAACGATACAACTATATTCGGCTAGATTACGAGTTTTGCATTATGAGTAAAAAAGCAGTGTTAAGGCTCATAACGCTGCTTTCTCACTACCACTGCTATTACGAGTCTTGTAGGTGCAGCTGTCCTGCACACTTTTTTGGCCGTACCGCAAATTAACTTACGCAATTTTCGTAGTCTTTTTTCAATGGGATTTCCATTGCGCTGGTATTACAAGCTTTTTTTTTTTATGCCAAAAAGTGAGCGGTACAGCCTATCCTGCAAGATTCGTAATGCATTCTAAAGTCAGTAGTTATGAGTTTTACACTACAAAGCTGTAGCATAAAACTCATAACTAAAGTGCTAAAAAGTACACTAACACCCATAAACTACCTATTAACCCCTAAACCGAGGCCCTCCCACATCGCAAACACTAAAATAAAATTATTAACCCCTAATCTGCCACTCCCGACATCGCCGCCACTATAATAAACATATTAACCCCTAAACCGCCGCACTCCCGCATCGCAAACACTAGTTAAATATTATTAACCCCTAATCTGCCACCCCTTACATCGCCGCCACCTACCTACAATTATTAACCCCTAATCTTCCGCCCCCGACGTCGCCGCCACTATACTAAAGTTATTAACCCCTAAACCTAAGTCTAACCCTAGCCCTAATACCCACTAACTTAAATATAATTAAAATAAATCTAAATAAAACCTACTATCAATAACTAAATAATTCCTATTTAAAACTAAATACTTACCTGTAAAATAAACCGTAAGATAGCTACAATATAACTAATAGTTACATTGTAGCTAGCTTAGGGTTTATTTTTATTTTACAGGCAAGTTTGAATTTATTTTAACTAGGTAGAATAGTTATTAAATAGTTATTAACTATTTAATAACTACCTAGCTAAAATAAATACAATTATACCTGTAAAATAAAACCTAACCTAAGTTACAATAACACCTAACACTACACTACAATTAAATAAATTACCTAAATTAAATACAATTAACTACTACATTAAATTTCACAAAATAAAAAACAAATTACAAGATATTTAAACTAATTACACCTAATCTAATAGCCCTATAAAAAAGCCCCCCCCCAAATACTCCCCCCTAAACTAAACTACCAATAGCCCTTAAAGGGACATGAAACCCAAAAATTTTGTTTCATGATTCAGATAGAGAATACAATTTCAAACAACTTTCCAATTTACTTCTATTATTTAATTTGCTTCTTTCTCTTGTTATCCTTTGCTGAAATGTTTATCTAGGCAAGTTCATGTGCAGCAGAGAACCTAGGTCTTAGATGTTAATTGGTGGCTGCATATACAAACTGATTGTCATTGGCTCACCCATGTGTTCAGTTAGAAACCAGTAATGCATTGCTGCTCCTTCAACAAATTATACCAAGAGAATAAAACAGATTAGATAATAGAAGTAAATTAGAAAGTTGTTTAAAATTGTATTCTCTATCTGAATCATGAAAGAAAAATTTTGGGCTTCATGTCCCTTTAAAAGAACCTTTTGCTGGGCATTGGCCCAAAGAAATCAGCTCTTTTACCTGTAAAAAAAATACAAACAACCCCCTCAACAGTAAAACCCACCACCCACACAACCAACCCCCCAAATAAAACCCTAACTAAAAAAACCTAAGCTCCCCATTGCCCTGAAAAGGGCATTTGGATGGGCATTGCCCTTACAAGGGCATTTAGCTCTATTGCTGCCCAAACCCTAACCTAAAAATAAAACCGACTCAATAAACCCTTAAAAAAACCTAACACTAACCCCCCAAGATCCTCTTACAGTTTTGAAGAGCTGACATCCATCCTCAACGAAGACGGGAGAAGTCCTCAGCGAAGCGGCAAGAAGTCCTCAACGAAGCTGGGAGAAGTCTTCATTCAAGCCGGGAGAAATGGTCCTCCAGACGGGCAGAAGTCTTCATCCAGACGGCATCTTCTATCCTCATCCATCCGGCGCGGAGCGGGTCCATCTTCAAGAGATTTGACGAGGAGCATCCTCTTCTTCCGACGACTACCCGACGAATGAAGGTTCCTTTAAGTGATGTCATCCAAGATGGCGTCCCTTAGATTACAATTGGCTGATAGAATTCTATCAGCCAATCGGAATTAAGGTTGAAAAAATCCAATCCAATCAGCCAATAGGATTGAGCTCACATTCCATTGGCTGATTGGAACAGCCATAGAATGGAAGCTCAATCCTATTGGCTGATTGGATCAGCCAATAGGATTGAAGTTCTCTCCTATTGGCTGATTGCATCAGCCAATAGAATTCTATCAGCCAATCGGAATTAAGGTTGAAAAAAATCCTATCAGCCAATCGGAATCTAAGGGACGCCATCTTGGATGACGTCACTTAAAGAAAGCTTCATTTGTCGGGTAGTCGTCGGAAGAAGAGGATACTCCATGCTGGATGTCTTGAAGATGGAGCTGCTCCGCACCGGATGGATGAAGATAGAAGATGTCGTCTGGATGAAGACTTCTGCCTGTCTGGAGGACCACTTCTCCCGGCTTGAATGAAGACTTCTTCCAGCTTCGTTGAGGACTTCTTGCCGCTTGGATGAAGACTTCTCCCGGCTTCGTTGAGGACGGATGTCGGCTCTTCAAAACTGTAAGTGGATCTTCGGGGGGTTAGTGTTAGTTTTTTTTTTTTTTTTTTTAAAAAAGGTAAGTATTTAGTTTTAAATAGGAATTATTTAGATGATAGTAGGTTTTATTTAGATTTATTTTAATTATATTTAAGTTAGGGGGTGTTAGGGTTAGGGTTAGACTTAGGTTTAGGGGTTAATAACTTTAGTATAGTGGCGGTGACGTTGGGGGCGGCAGATTATGGGTTAATAATTGTAGGTAGGTGGCGATGTTAGGGGTGGCAGATTAGGGGTTAATAATATTTAACTAGTGTTTGCGATGCGGGAGTGCGGTGGTTTAGGGGTTAATATGTATATTATAGTGGCGGCAATGTCCGGAGGTGTTGGCGATGTTGGGGGCAGCAGATTAGGGGTTAATAAGTGTAAGATTAGGGGTGTTTAGACTCGGGGTTCATGTTAGGTGTAAACATAAATTTTCTTTCCCCATAGTAATCAATGGGGCTGCGTTACGGAGCTTTACGCTGCTTTTTTGCAGGTGTTAGGCTTTTTTTCAGCCGGCTCTCCCCATTGATGTCTATGGGGAAATCGTGCACGAGCACGTACAACCAGCTCACCGCTGACTTAAGCAGCTCTGGTATTGGAGTGTGGTATGGAGCTTAATTTTGCTCTATGCTCACTTCTTGTCTTTTAACGCCGGGTTTCTGAAAACCTGTAATACGAGCGCTGTAGGGAAGTGAGCGGTGACAATAACGTGCAAGTTAGTACCGCACCCCTCATAACGCATCACTTGTAATCTAGCCGATTGTTTCTAACCAATAAACCTGGCTGCTGTTTTCACAGTAAATGTTTAAGAGACATTGTTGCAAACATCCACACCCAAATAGGAAATCTTGTTGAGAAAACAATTGTACCGTCTAAAGATACTTTTGAGTCAATTCACGGATACCTATGAGATACAATTGTTAAATACTTGAATGTTGATCATAGATTCTAAAACATTTGCTTATATGCTTTATACAGAGCTCTGTGGAAACATTTATTTAGGCAGAATGAATGGTGTATGATGTGTTTTATTAGCAATTTTTTAAAGATCCATTTTAAATAGAAACGGTATCATCAATTTTAGATTGTTCGATCTCCAATATTTGGATAATAAATACTATATATAATCTTAAACTAATCCTATCGTTATTATTATTTTTTCAGTCTATTTTTTTTCTTCACATCCAAACCTACATATTTGCGCTACCTGTATATTTGCACTACCTCATATTGTTTTATATTATTGTTTATATTACAAATATTTTTGGGAAATTTGTAATTTAGAGGTCAGCTGAGTTTGGAATAACTTATGAGAAATACACCAATTCATCTATTTCTTCATTTGGTAGCAGGAACCATGTGCCATCTAAGAAGTTTCAGATACAGTTCATATAGTGTCGCACAATGGATTGCCGCCCTAGTATAAGAAATGGCAAAGCCCCACTCCTTTCTGGTGAATTTCCTATCCCAGCCCTTCTCCCATTGGTCTATCTGTCATGACTTAATAAAACTTGGACCGTTAAGAATAGTTTTAAATGGAAGCTTGTATGGTTGATGACCTGCCAGACATCTTTGTTCCCATGTTGTCAAAGGTCTAAGACACTTGCTTGGGAATCCTCATGACCACAGTAGCGCCAGGAACCTAGCACATTTCAAAGTGAATCCGCCTAGGGAGGGAATGCCTTTCTATTAGCTGTGGCAACGTAAGGAGTGTTCCTCCATGATTTAAATCCCTAACATGAATGAGCCCATTATCCTCCCACCAACCAGAGTGTGAATCAGTCAGGCAAAACAGCGGCAGCGCTCGAATAGAATGTGCAGAGTGATGAACTTTTCATGCCTGTTTAAGTTCCAGAATCTCAAGCATGACTTAACAATTTAATTGCATTACATTATACCCAAAAGCAGGCTAGATTACACGTGGCACACTATTTAGCCCTTTCGCTCATGCAAAAACATCACCAGAAGTAAATTTTTAACGTGCCCAGGTTAGAATGCATATTACAAGTTGAGAGTAAAAAAGAAGAATAAATAGCTAATAAACTTGATAAAATGTACATATTTTACTGTAGTGTTTGTTTTATCAGCTGTTCATTATTTTATGTTCAGAGACAATTAGATACATGTGTTAAATTTAAATATGAGCATATATTGCTATTTTAAGCTTTTGGAGAATTGGAAGACCAATTTGTCTCACAATAGAATATTGTTATTTTTACTCAGATTAGAAAAAAAAAAGGTGAATACTGCAACTCTTTAAAGAATGTGTTTAAAATCAACCTCCACTAATTTTTTAATTAACTTGAAATAACTTGCACACAGAGTAGAGAAAAATCTACCATGTAAGTTTGGATGCCAGATAATGACAGCTTAAAGGGACATGCCACCCACATTTTTTATTTTATGATTTAGAAAGAGAATGCAATTTTAAACATCTTTCTAATTTACTTATATTATCTAATTTGTTTTCTTTTCTTGATATGCTTTGATGAAAAGCTTATCTAGATATGCTCACTAGCTGCTGCTTGGTTGCTGCACATAGAAGCCTTGTGTGATTGGCTCACCATGTGCATTGCTTTTTCTTCAACTAAGGATATTTAAAAAATGAAGCAAAATAATTAATGTAAGTAAATTGTAATGTTGTTTAAATTTCTATTCTCTATTTGAATCATGAAAGAAAGATTTTGGGTTTAGTGGCCCTTTAACCTTTAGTGAACCAACAAGTCCCAGATGATATTTAGGGGTAGATTTATTATATGCTAAATGCTGACTGCATACGCTGTAGGCATTTAACAATGCACAAGAATTTCTGGTGAAATGCTTGTGCAATGCCGCCCCCTGCACATTCGCAGCCAATTGGCCGGTAGTAGGGGGTGTCAATCATCCCGATAGTATTAGATCGGGATGATTGCTATCTGCCACCTCAGAGGTGGCGGACGAGTTAAGGAACAGCGGTCTTATGAACTTAAGATTCTGGCGAGACGGAAACTTTGTGGGTAGATTGCAGCATCCTTCAGCCCAGCAGAAAGAGGCTAATGTCTAGGTTGATCTGTTTCGTTGAAGAGCATTTATAGGGTCATTTCACCAACATAATGTAAATTATTCTAAAATGTTTCCATGATTGGCAAGTATAGGTTCTAAAGAAATAGGCTATTTTATCTGGAAGGTGTTGTGCTCCCTAGAGGGGGTGGCCATTGAGTGTAGCCATTATGGTGTGTGCAGTAGTATATTCTCTGTAGATGATTTGTGTCTTTAAAGCAAGTGGTAGCTTGCAGGGTGAGATGAAGATACAGCACTTATCCTGACGGCCTCTGAGTGATCCATGTTTTATAATATTTGTAGTATCAAAAAGTGTGGGACCCAGGTTAGGCTGTGGGCAAAAATATACTAATTTCAAACATAATACCTCACATGGATAAGGTAACAGTGCACATGGTGAGAATTGTGAGAATGCTTTTAAAAATTCCTAAGGAAACATCCAGCTTGTCGGCAGTAAAAGACCCATTTTACATAACAAATAATCTACAAAAAGAAAAAAAAAAAAGCTATAAAAATTGAAAATAAATTCCGACTGTTCTGCTACAGACAAAATAATAAAAATAAAACAGTTATCTTTCCTAACTATACAATAATGTTACAATATTTTTCCTTGAATTATTTCTGCAAGGGGCATGGATGGCTTGTTGTATATAATGCAACAGAACAGATTATATAAAATGAGCTTTAATGAAAATCTATGCAAACCTAAAGTTTAAGATTTGAAAAGGAATTTCTAAGAAATATTTAAAAAACTAAATTTATGCTTACCTGATAAATGTATTTATTTCCAGATATGGTGAGTCCATGGCTTGAGGAATTACGCTTGGGAATATCACTCCTGGCCAGCAGGAGGAGGCAAAGAGCACCACAGTTAAACTGCTAAGTATCACTCCCTTACCCACAACCCCCAGTCATTCGACCGAGGGAAATGGAGAAAAAGGAGTAAAACAAGGTGTAGAGGTGCCTGAGGTTATAGTCAAAAGAACAACTGTCTTAAAATAAAGGGTGGGGTTGTGGACTCACTATATCCAGAAATAAATACATTTTTCAGGTAAGCATAAATTTTGTTTTTCTTTCCTAAGATATGGTGAGTCCACAGCTTGAGTAATTACTGATGGGAACCAATGTCCATGCTAGAGGACACGGATAAATAGGGAGGGACAAGACAGGCAGACCTAAACAGAAGGCACCACCGCTTGAAGAATCTTTCTCCCAAAAGAAGCCTCAGCCGAAGAAAAGTATCAAATTTGGAAAATTTTGAAAAAGTATGTAGAGAAGACCAAGTTGCAGCCTTGCAAATTTGTTCCACAGAAGCTTCATTTTTGAAAGACCAAGAAGAGGTAACAGCTCTTGTGGAATGAGACGTAATTCTCTCAGGAGGCTGCTGTCCAGCAGTCTCATAAGCCAGTGATTTTCAACCTTTTTTTTGCCGTGGCACACTTTTTTACATTAAAAAATCCTGCGGCACACCACTATCCCAAAATTTTACAAAAGCACGCATTGTAGCCTAATACAGTATATATATATACACACACACACTGTACTGTGTTGTCATGCCATGCCTCCTACAAACTATACATGACATATTGACATTCATTAACAAACAATCATAATGCACTGCGCTGTTACCCTCAGTCATCATCTAACTCAAAATAAAAAAACGTCCCAGAATAAAAAACAAAGAAAATTTTAAAAATATGTCACACTGTTGTCAGTCTGCCGTGGCACACCTGAGGATCTCTCACGGCACACTAGTGTGCCACGGCACACTGGTTGAAAAACACTGTCATAAGCCAATCAAATTATACTTTGTAACCAAAAACAAAGAGTAGTAGCAGTAGCTTTCTGACCTTTACGTTTCCCAGAGAAACAGACAAAGACTGCAGAGGACTGGCGAAAATCCTTAGTCGCCTGTAAGTAGAATTTAAGAACACGTACAACATCCAAATTGTGTAAAAAAAAATGTTCTTTGGTAGAAGAATGACTAGGACACAGAGAGGGAACAACAATTTCCTGATTGACATTTCTATTAGAAACAACCTTAGGAAAGAAACCTAATTTCCTACGAGGAACCGCCTTATCGGCATGAACAATAAGATAAGGGGAATTACACTGCAGAGCTGAGAGTTCTGAGACTCTTTAAGCAGAAGACATAGCAACAAGAGACAAAACCTTCCAAGATAACAACTAACAGGCCCATTTATCAAGCTCCGTACAGAGCTTGAAGGGCCGTGTTTCTGGCGAGTCTTCAGACTCGCCAGAAACAAACACAACTTATGAAGCAGCGGTCTAAAGACCGCTGCTCCATAACCCTGTCCGCCTGCTCAGAGCAGGCGGACAGGAATCGCCGGAAATCAACCCGATCGAATACGATCGGGTTGATTGACACCCCCCTGCTGGCGGCCGATTGGCTGCGAGTCAGCAGGGGGCAATGTTAAATACGCTCTCCGCATTTAGCGAGGTCTTGCGGACCTGATCCGTAGTGTCGGATCAGATCCACAAGCCCTTTGATAAATGGGCCTGTTAATGTCTATGGAATGCAATGGCTCAAACAGAGCAAGCTGTAAAACGTTAAGAACAAGGTTAAGGCTCCAAGGAGGAGCAACATACTTAAAGACAGTCCAATAAATAAACAGAAAGAAGGCGCCCATAGCGTAATATATTCAGATTAAAACAGAGAGATAGATATGTGGATAGATTTCACTCACATTTATTGGAGCACAATCAAGTGCTATACTGGCAGGCCAGATATTTCAGAGTAGTCTGGCTAACTCACCTCTCGTGTCAAGAATCGGATACAAGTTTTCTCTCTCCTTAAATAAATTAAAAGAGAACACCCATAGCGTAGTATGTTCTTATAAAACAGGAAATACAAAGTATATTAATTGCACTCACACTTGGTGAAGTACTATCAAGTGCTATGCTGAGCAGGCCAGGTATTCAGGAGTATTCTGGCTAACTCTCATCCCGTGTCAGGAACCAGATTCTCAATCTTCTTTCCCTTAGGCAGCAAATAAAAAATGGATCTATTATTGCAGGGTAATGCTAGTTATATAAACTGCATCAATACCCCAATAAGAAAATTTGTATAACTAATGTTTGATATAAAATAGTGTTTATTATATCAAAACACATACACAGCGATGCATTTCTCAGTGGATACACTGTTTCATCAGGCTGCGAGCATAGCACTTGATAGTGCTTCACCAAATGTGAGTGCAATTAATATACTCTGTATTTCCTGTTTTATAAGATCATACTATGCTATGGGTGTTAGCCAGACTACTCTGAAATATCTGGCCTGCCAGTATAGCACTTGATAGTGCTCCAATAAATGTGAGTGAAATCTATTCACATATCTATCCCTCTGTTTTAATCTGAACATATTACTCTATGGGCGCCTTCTTTCTGTTTATTTATAGGATTACCATTAAGTGATTGGCCACCTCACTCCAGAAGAGCTGCCTGCCTATTTATTCTCTCATACTTTGGAGGATTGTGTTATTGTTTCCCCAAATAAGATCCCATCTGGGGAACATAAGGGACATAGGAATATTCACTTTTAAGTGATCTCCAAGTGACTTTATATTATACATTTAACATTTTATACATATTTGATTTTATCTCTCTATTTTATATTTATATCATAAGTAATTGTGTACAACTACATCTTGTATAGGCACACCTATTATCTCCCCATTTTTTGGTAGAGTATATTTTATCAGACTTAAAGACAGGCCTGATTTTGACCAAGGCCTGACAAAAAGATTGCACATATGGCACATCCGCCAAACGTTTATATAGTAAAACTGAAGCAGAAATCTGATCCTTCAGGGTATTGACAGGCAATCCCTTCTCCAGGCCTTCCTGAAGAAAATATAAAATTCTAGGAATTCTAATTATACTCCAAGAGGCCAAGCAGGGGCTATTAGAATCATCAACGCCCTCTCCTGTTTGATACGAGCAATGACTCGTAGAAGGAAAGCAAACAGAGGAAACAGGTATGCCAACCTGAAAACCCAAGGAACTGCCAGAGCATCTATCAGAACGGCCTGCGGATCTCTTGACCTTGAAACGTACCTTGGAAGCTTGGCGTTCTGATGGGACGCCATCAGATCTCACTCCGGCACCCCTATTTGAAGACTAAGCTGTAAAACACCTCCGAATGGAGTTCCCATTTCCCGGGATGAAAAGTCTTTCTACTCCTGGAATATGGATGGCAGAGAGACAGCAATTGAGGGTCTCTGCCCACTGAAGAATCCAAGTAACCTCCTTCATGGCTAAGGAACTCCAAGTTCCTCCCTGGTGATTGATGTATGCCATATAGGTTATGTTGTCTCACTGGAACCTGATAAACTGGGCTGAAGACAACTGAGTCCAAGCCAATAGAGCATTGTAAATCGCCCTCAACTCTAAGATGTTGATGGGAAGATCAGACTCCTCCTGAGTCCAAAGGCTCTGAGCTTTTAACAAGTTCCAGACTGCTCCTTAGCCCAGCAGGCTGGCATCCGTGGTCAGAATCACCCAGTAAGGTCTCCAAAAGTATGTGCCCTGAGACAGATGTTTCTGAGAAATCCACCACGGGAGAGAATCCCTTGATGACTGACCTAACTCTATTCTTTGAGATAGAACCGCATGGTCGCCATTCCATTGTCTGAGCATGCACAACTGGAGAGCTCTCAAATGGAATTGAGCAAAAGGAATGATGTCCATGGAAACCACCATCAGACTGATTACCTCCATACATTGAGCCACTGAAGGATGAGCAGTAGCCTGAAGAGAGAGGCAAGAGGTAATAATTTTGTTTTTCCTGACTTAAGAACCCTACTCTTGAAACAGGGGAAAGGGAGCATTTTTCCAGATTCACATTCCATCCGTGGGAACGAAAAAAAGACAACAATATCTTTGTGTGAGATTTTGCTTGTCGAAAAGATGGTGCCTGAACCAATATGTCGTCCAGGTAGGGTGCAACAGCAATTCCACGAGAACGGATCACTGCCAAAAGAGACCCAAGAACCTTTGAAAGAATTCTGGGAGCCGTGGCTAGACCGAATGGAAGGGCCACAAACTGGAAATGTTTGTCCAGAAAGGCAAATCTCAGGAATCTGTGATGGTCCCTGTGAATAAAAACATGAAGATACATATCCTTTAGGTCTATGGTTATCAAGAACTGACCCTATTGTACTAAAGGAAGAATGAAGCATATAGTCTCCATCTTGAAGGATGGAACTTTAAGAAACTTGTTAAGACACTTCAAGTCTAAGTTCCCTCTTTTTTGGGAACCACAAATAGGTTGGAGTAGAACCCGAGACCCTGTTCCTGCACTGGAACTGGAACTATCACTCCCAGGGAGGAAAGATGTTGTATACATCTTTATCTGGTCTGCAGATAATCTTGAGAGAAGGAAAAGTCTTGAATTCCAATTTGTAACCCTGGGATACTATGTCCACAGTCCAGGGATCTGGGACATCTCGTATCCAGGCTTGAGAGAACTGAGAACGTCTGCCCCCACCTGATCCGATCCCGGATTGGGGCAAACCCTTCATGCTGATTTGGAATCAGCTGCGGGTTTCTTTAATCGTTTCCCCTTGTTCCAAGACTAATTGGGTTTCCAAAAGACTTGGATTGTTCCTGCTTGGTAGAAGAAGGAGAAGGCTTTCCTCTGAAGTTATGAAAGGAACGAAAATTACTCTGACGTCCTGTAGGCCTATTCTTTTTATCTTGAGGTAGAAAAGATATGTTTCCACTCGTAATATCAGAGATCATTTCTGCCAAACCGGGTCTAAACAAGGTTTTGCCCTTGTAAGGAATCTCTAGAAGCTTGACTTTAGAGGAAACGTCCGCAGACCAGGATTTCAACCATAACGCCCTGTGGGCTAGGACAGCAAAGCTAGAAGTTTTAGTTCCTAGTCTAACAACCTGTAAAATGGCATCTGCAATAAAGGTATTGGCCAACTTAAGAGCTTTAATTCTATCCTGAATTGCATCCAAGGAAGTCTCTAGATAGAAGAAGAAATGATACTGTCCGAATCTGAGATTTCACCCTCAGAAAGTCCTGATGTATCTTCCTCATCAAACTTATGAGAAAAGGCAACTTGGGAAGCAGAACTGAGGACAGGCTTACTTTCTGAATATCTAGATTTCCTCTTGCATTTTCCCTGTAATCTGGGAATGGCAGCTAATGCTGCAGTAACCTCTGAAGATACCTGGGCAGCAATTTCTGCGTTTAAATAAACTCCACTATGCGTTATAGAGGAACCGCAGTGTACTGCATGTGACACCATTGAGGCTTTGGACATAGCAGGAGAAAGCTGAGGTATTATTTTAACAGCTGACCTATCCCTAGGTGCTTGTGTGTGCGCTCTGATTTTTTGCTAATTGACCATCTGTTTTTAAATATTTTTGAAATAAAGAACATTTTTTTTAATACTTATTCAGCCGTCCGCTTTTTGCTCTTTCTTTTTGGTAAGGTATATTTAGCCTGTTACAAGTGGAACGGCACCCTGCAAAGTCCCTACTCATTTGATTGAAACAGCTCCTGGATCGAGGGGTTGTTTGCACTCTCCTATTATTATATTATCTACAAGCTTCATTTTGAACTTTTTACAGCGACTTCATGTACCGCTAACATTGTAGAGTACTTCATATACTGGATTATACTATTATCGTACTATTTGCACTCTCAATCTACTATTCTCCCTTGCAACGGATTCCTGGAACACACCCTCAGAGTGGTATGTGTTGATTGGTTCGACAGCGTGTATGTGACAGGCCCCTTTCCATGTGAATTGGCTCTCGGGATCCAGCAATAGGAGAGACCGGTCGGTGACACAATTAAAGCTAGCGTGTATGCGACACGCCTCCTGACCGGGTTTGGGAGCCGACGGAGTACAACACTGTAACGCAGCCTGGTTCTGCGGGAAGGCATGTATAGGAGTAATAGAACATCTGGAGCTGTATGTAAGTTACACGGATTCTCTACCAGGTGGTGAGACACCTACCTTTTGCTGCTATACATGTGTGTGTGAGGTATTATTACAAGCAAGCCCTCACTTAATATCCAACTTTGGTGGGAGCCGTACCTGATGGTCTTGTTTACCTTATTGGTTTTGCATTAGAGAGTGTTACCCCTCTATCCAGTATTTATGATTGGATATATACATATTCACAGTTTTGGAGCTGGGACTGTAGTGTTACTTTTGAAATCTCCCCACATTTTCCTTTATTTTGCAAGGTTTTCTTGACACATGAAGAACAAAATTGCATAGGAGCTGCAATTTGTGCATATAAACATAATAAGCATGAATTCATGAGAGCAGGCTCTTACTCCATATCAGACATGTTGTGAAACAGTAAATAAACTTTACAGATAAGTTTCAAAGATTTTACTATTCAATTAAAATAAGCTAAGTGAAAAATATACTTTAAATTTTATCCCAAATTAGTATCGATCCCCAGCTAAAATTATGTGAGAAAAGTTAAGAAAAATATTTAATAACATCAAATAAACTTCTAAAATACCCCTCAGACAACCCCACACCTCAATTACTGAGGAGCCTTAACGCTACCAATTAAGACCGGATCACCCTGAAATGGAGAAAAACAACTTTTTCCTCCGAAACTTTATGAAGTAAAGCCGGTCATGTGAATGCAAATGCCAAGCTCAAATTACTGCTCCAACAAAGAGAAGCACTAAAAATAGCTTCCTGGTACAATGAGTACCAGAAATAACAAAAAAAATTCAAACCGGTCAGTTTAAAATGTTGCATCATTTTATTTTAAAGCAACGGGAAAATGAATAAGCTGCTGAAATAGAAAATTCAGCCTTACTTTCAGTTTAAACTTGAATTGTTTTATCAAGTAAATGTGTCAGAAAATAAAGCCTAATAAAAACATTTTACCCTTTCTTTTTAAAAGAGTTTAAATGTTAGTCTCACACATGCTACAGTGCCTGCATCATGCCCCAGTGTAACCCATACAACAGGATTATCTATGCCCCAATAGAAAAGCAGTGTTTTTAATTTGTTAAGTGCATGGTCTCCCCAACTGGAAGAAAAAGCACTTACCTGCTCCGCTGTTCGGCATATAGACAGTTACAAGACACAGTTCCTCATAGAGACCTTTGAAAAAGAAAGGAGTAGCCAACTCTGGCTTTCTAAACTATGGCAGCAATTGTTAGGAAAACGCAGTAAGTACCTCTTTACAAGCTCCTAACTGCTTTAAAGCCACCACTACCCAACTGCAAGGAATGACGCGGAATACAGCTATACCCCAAAACTTGCTATGTAGATGAAATCAAAATGTTTCTTCAGACACCTAAACTTCACCTCCTCCATGCACTGAAGGCAAAGGGAATGACTGGGGGTGGTGAGTAAGGGAGTGATACTTAACAGTTTAACTGTGGTGCTCTTTGCCTCCTCCTGCTTGCCAGGAGTGATATTCCCAACAGTAATTACTCAAGCCGTGGACTCACCATATCTTAGGAAAGAAATCAGGACATCATAGCATAATTGTGGTTTACTATTATAACTATAGCTACATACAGTACAATTGTACAAACTGGTTCCCATTTGAATCCTAAAATCTATTACCCAGATCCAGACCTTTTAGAGAATAATACTCACTGATACTTTGACTACTAAAAATTTGATGTGTTAACCCCCTAGAGAAGCAAAATCTTAGATAAGTTTCTTTTTTTTTTCTTTTCATCCTAAAGTAAGATATCTTTTCATACTGCATACCTAGGGCTAGATTACGAAAGGAACGGTAATCGCCGCTCCCGCTAGCACGCTAATTTGGCTCAACTTCGGCTTTTTGCGCTCCTCAGGTAGCACGCTTAAGTTGAAAGTAACGCTTTTTTTGCTTGTGCACTAACCTGACTCTTGCAAAGAGCCGAAGTTAGAATATCAGGACGATGTTTAACGTACTCCCCCATACACTTCAATGAAGTGAGAAAAGGGGGAAAAAAACAACACCTATACTAATGCTCTAACCGGAATCACCATAAGCCCCCTACTCTAATAACCCCTCAACTGCCACAACCCCCATTACAAAATACCCACTTACATCTAAACCAAATGGAAAAAACTAGCATTAAAGTAAAAAAAATAAAAAAAAATAACATAAAAAAAACATTACCATTACAAAAAAAATTACCCCCCCCAAAAAAAACAGTTATGCCTATTCTAAAACTAAAGCCTCGCCTGGTTAATTGTATAAAATCTGGTTAATTTATTAAGCGGTAATTGCTACCGCTTGTAATGGATGATTAAATATTGCAAATTTGCCCGATAATTTAGCGCTCCCCTTGTAACTAGCCCTATATGTATAAAATCATAAATGGTGTTTTGAGAACTGATGCTAAATGTGCGGCCATAAAATGTGAGTTTCGCCATGATAATGCTCCTATTAGCGCGACACCAGATTCTATGAAGTAGAAGCAGGTTGGCGCAGCAGCCCAGGGCCCCATAGATATGAATTACATCTAATTTAAACAATAATAAATATACAAATGAATTTCATTAGCGTATATTTATTGTTCGTTAAATTCTTTGGATATTCGTTTTGTTAAAACTAAACCAAAGTCATTTTCCCATTTATTTCTGCAAACTAAAGAAGTTTTCCTTTTAAAATGCCTGGTCTGCTGAAAGAAACCAAGGTATGTTTTGTGTGGGTACCTTACAGAAAAAAATACTGACATTGATGTATAACTACAATAAGTGACTTAAGAACAGCTCAAGCACAGGGGTGTGAAATGGCTTAGCAAAGAAAGGGTTAATATCAGGTAATTGCATATCTGCAATTAACACTTTCTTACAATTTTGGATAATTTATTTTATATTCAAACACTTTGCAACCATTACTGTATTTTCGTTGTGTACAAGTTTCCTAGTTCAATAATGTTGTTTGGGATATATCTTCCTTATTATATCAGGAAATAATTGTGTTTGTTAAAATATTAACTAAGCATGCACAAAAACTTTCAAATGAACCCCTTAAGCCTATAGAATGTAGCTACTACATCACAGGGCACTTTGGCTAATATAACCTGTTGACGTAGTAGCTATGTTCTACCATCTGCTTCATGCTGCAGTCCAGGCACTTGGCCCTGAGTCTGACAGCGAAGACCACAGTCAGAGGCAGAATGCATCTCCCTTCATATGGTAACGGAGTGCTGATCGTGCTCCTGTTACCATATGGAGGTAGAGTGTCAGATTGTTACAGACAGTGACATGGTCTGTATCGATCTCAGTTGTGGCTGGCGGTTGGTGTGAGAGGGAAGGTGGGAGGCGGGTGGGCAGCCCAGAGGCAAAGGGTGGAGGGGGAGGATGTTGGAGTGGCTCTAAACTACAAGAAAAACAATTGAAGGGAAAGGGAGGTACAGGGCATTGCACTACAGAAAAGTGGTGAGGTTAGGGATACCTTTACACTTCAGATTTTTTTTTTTTTTTAATTATTAATGAAAAGGTAAAAAAAAAACTTTCCAAACTATGTACTGGCAGACAGCTGCCAGTACCTAAGATGACGGCACTAAGTAAGAGGGGAGGGTTAGAAAGCTGTGGGGGAGGGTTGGAATCAGGGAGGAGGGTTGGTTGAGAAGGTTTCACATTATACTACATAAAGCAAAACATTTTTTAAAAATAATAATAATAAATCCCTAAACTGCATTGTGCCAGACTATGCAACAGTACCTAAGATGTTGTTTACCAGTGTGGGGTGAGGGAGAAAAGAGAGCTGTTTAAGAGGGATCAGTTAGGGATCAGGGGGTGGGAGGTGTCAGGTGGGAGGGGAATCTCTATACTACAACTAAACTTAACCGTACAAGCTCCCTAATTAACCCCTTCACTGCCGGGAATTTTCAAAAATGTGGTGCGCAGCTGCAATTAGCAGATTTCTAATTGCCAAAAACAATTGCAAAGTCATGCACCTCTGCTGTTTCTGTACAAAGGGGACCCCAGAGAAACGTTTACATGCATTCGTGTCATGATTGCACAGGTGGTATGTAAATAATTTCAGTGAGAAACCAAGTTTGTGAAAAAGTTAACAATTTTTTTTCATATGATGGCATTTGGCGGCGCAGCAGTGGCATAAAATATACCAAAACTGGCCTAGATCAATACCTTTTGTTTTTTTTACTAAAATATATATATATATATAGTTTTTATAGGTAAATCAAATAGTCCAAGGCTCTATTTCTGTTTAAATGGAGTGATAGAAAACATGCTAAAAAATCTATGGTCTTTTGGGTGTTTTTCTCTGAAATTCCCAGTCCTTAAGGAGTTAAAAAAGGAATGAGAATATCCAATATATGCTATTAGAATCAGGCCAAACTGGGTTTACTAGTAGCCAACTCTTCGGAATAAGATAAATCCCAGAACTGTGAGAAAATGCTTTCTGATGGTCACTATTATCAGAGTTGGGTAGTCCCTGGACAGTTGCCTTGAGTGGCAGTGAGCAAACCTCCCAGCCTATGACAATTCCGCAATATCGGAAGGGTTAGTAAGCTCTTTGGGGCAGGGTCCTCCTCCTGTTGCCTATTTGCTTTGTTTAAACTGTTTTAGGTATTTGTATCTTTTTTCTTTATTTTTTTTACTATGAATCAGTCATGTACAATTTCACAGCTCTTTACAAATAAATGATAATAATCACTAGTATGTAATGTTACAATGTGAAAAACTTTGAACAGCTCTTGTAATAGGTTGAGACAGATCCCTTTATTTGTTAACATATACAATTCTACATTGCATTTCTGTATATCTAAATATGTTCAAGTTCACCTCCTGAGATCTGCTACTGAACTGTAAAACCAGTTACAAGAATCTCCCTGTATTTACAGTTTATTATCTATGCAGCACCACATTTTTTGGAGTATTGTACAGCTAGCAGAGATTTTCAGTCTTTAATATGAGACCAAACACTTTCTTTCCTATTCATGCGTTTCATTAATGCACTATAATAGTAACGCTTTCTTCAGCCCGTATTATTATTATTTTAATGATATTCCTATTTCCTTACACCTTTTATAATCCATCCACTGTTTTTACTCTTGAATTACTTCAATTTCATTTTTACTTGGAAAGGGTTTCTTGTCCCATCGGGGGGAAATTATTTTAAATCATTGTAAGCGAAGAACCGTTGTTACAATGGAATGTGCAGCGTACAGTATGCCAGAGCTCTGACAATGACTGGTCTTTGTAGCATTGCTTCAGAATCGCTGTAGAACCAGTTAAAGAAGTGTTGGTAAAGTTAGACTGACAGAGCACAATAAGGCAAAATATTGCTGTAATTTTTTGGCATTTGAATCTGGAATACCAGCTCATAAAGTATGAGGAACATGGACTGCATTGAATGGAACTTGTCATCACAGGCAGAAGAAATGTTTTTTTCACCAATGTGGAAGACGTGGTGAGAACTACGTGGGTAGGCTCAATGTGACATGAAACGCGTGACAGTGCCAAGGTGTCAACAAAAGCCTCACTGAGTTATTTGCAAAGTCACCTTCAAGAACATATGGCATACTACTTATTCTACTGAAAATTAGCCTATGTAATCATGAACCCAGGTTACTACTCTTATTCTCCTAGTAACACCACCACTGTTAACATGATCTCCTTGACCAAATATGTCCAACTTACAAACTGTTGTCCAGAATAAGGGTCAATTACAGTCTAGTGTTTAATAACGATCACCATGTTAGTGGATGCATTTTTATAATGTTGAAGCTTTTACAATAATTTTCATGGTTTATTTGCAGCACTTTTTTCATTATCCTTACATTGAGAAATAAACCTATATTTAACATGTGTGTGACCTGTTTTTCTGATTACTATCCAAATTCTGTTGAACAACACATGTATTGGCCACTTCTCACCTGCCGATAGGTAAAAAGACTTGATAAACCCAGACAACCATTTTTAACTTACTACAAACTTATTACAACATTTTTCAAACGCAACTTTGGTTTTGCTTCACCATATTTGATGATTTTAGGGGGCAACATCACCAAACAGATAAACACACTTCATGGTCAATTAATTTAAAAAGTTTAAAAAACTTAAACTAATAAAAATGAATTTAATCAATAAACCAAGAAAAAACCCCACATGCCCAAAGCTCCCCCTGTTCAAATCCCAAAAAGAGACATAGACAACTTAAGGACAGCTATTAGCATCTGTACACGCTTTTCAACTTGTAAACAATATTTATTTCTATTGTTTGCTAAAGGAATATTTCCATTTTGGCGTGAACTGAAAATAAAATGGCAACTTTTCTATGCAAAAGAATTAGGGGCCAAATTATCATTGTCTGGCGAAATGATACGCTGTAGCGTATCATGTCCGCCAGACATCGCTGAATGAGTTCTGGTGAACTGCATGTGCGATGCCGCCCCCTGCAGATTCGCGGCCAATCGTCCGCTAGCAGGGGGTGTCAATCCATCTGATCGTATAAGATCGGGCGGATTGATGTCCGCAGCCTCAGAGGCGGCAGACCAGTTAAGGAGCACTGGTCTTAAGACCGCTGCTTTATAACTGCTGTTTCCGGGAAGCCTGAAGGCTTGTGCGTAAACAGGGGCATCAGGGGCCATTCGGCCCTTGATAAATCAGCCCCCTAGAATTACTTTTTTATTGGATTTTAACATTCTTTAAACTGTAAATTGTGACCCTCACTGTCTTGCTACATTGCATTTGTCTAATAGACCATTAAACGATATTGTGCCTTTGTGAACGAGTTTTTATAGGGGACGTGGGTCCATGCCTCCAAACTCATTCAATAGATTGTATTTCAAAGTGTTTGCATCTACATTATGGATTTCATGGTTACAAATGCTCATTCAAAGTAACAAGTTCAGTAATGAAGGCACATGGACTTTGTTCAGACTTAGCATGCATGGAGGAGCATCTCCTACAAAAACCTATTCACAAAGGTGCAATCTTGTTTAAAGGTCTCTTAGGAAGATACAAAGCAGCAAGGCAGCAGGGTCACGATTTACAGTTTGTTAGAATCTAGTAAAAAAATATATATTTTAAGACTTTCTTATTGAAACTCATAGTCACCATTTTGTTTTCAGCTCACACCAAAGTGGAAATGGTACTTTAAGAAACAATAGAAATAAATATTGTTTAAAACAATATGCTAAGCACCCATATAGTGATTGAAAAACAGTGAACAGTCTACCCATCCTGACAACCTAAAAGGTGCATTGGATGGATTAGCAGTGGTGTGGATGGAAACGGATTACAATAGTTATCTATTAAGTAGTGATTAAGAGATCTCCTATAAAAACCCATTTTAAAAGACACCAGTACTATTAGTGACAATTATGACAGTGTGAGTGAGTCAAATATTAAAGCTAACAATTAAACACACCATTTGTAGATGTTGGTGTTCACTCCTGAAGTGATTTTTCCTGCAGATCCCCCTAGCTGTAGATGTCACATACTCAACACATATACATGTGTTCTGTTTCCTGTATATAGCCTCTCCAATAGGGATAATGGAGCTTTAATGAATAACAAGAAATGGAAAAAATGTGATATTAGAAGTAAATTGGAACGTTTATTAAAATTGTTCTATCTGACTCATGAAATAAAAATTGTGGGATTTATGTCACTTTAAAGATAAAGGAAAATATGTACTAATGTATGGGGTCGCACTGTACATCGGCTGTCTGCATGTAGTTTTGCACAACCATTTGCTTGTGCAGAACCACACTGTGCTTGTGCATGACTGTCTGTCAATCTCCCTGAACCTACATGTCCAGGGTGATTTATCTCTGCCACCTATAAGTCATATGACTGCTGCTTCCTACATTTGGGTATCTGGATTAACAACACTGCACAGCTAATCCTGGCCTAAACAGGAGCCGGTGAGCCAATCAGGAGAGGCATTTGTATGCAGCCACCAATCACCAGCAAGGCTAAACTATGGAGCAGAAGTATATTTCTGCTTTGTTGTTGGCTTTAACTGTAATTGTAAAATTAAAGCATTTTCATATTGTAGTTTTAAGTTCCTTTAATAAACCTTTCAGTGATCCCTGCACCAGCTAATCTGTAACTCAGTGACATACACACTGCAGAGCCACAAGGTCACTGTTATAGGCTCATTTAGCTAAAGAAAGAGATTCAAGAGTTCCAATTGTAGAAGAATCAAATGGCTTTATTAAGGATAAAATCCAAAGGTATACCAGCACGGTAACAGAGAGACAGCTGGCCCTACTAGTTTCGGCGGTGTGCCGTAATCTAAGACCTTAGATTACGGCACACCGCCGAAACTAGTAGGGCCAGCTGTCTCTCTGTTACCGTGCTGGTATACCTTTGGATTTTATCCTTAATAAAGCCATTCGATTCTTCTACAATTGGAACTCTTGAATCTCTTTCTTTTGCTTATATTTACGGACTACAAGGAGTCCGTTTATTCTCAAGAGCCCACAGAGCCTCTACTCCTATTGGTTCTTTACCTGCCGTTTAGTGTTCCCCCTTGTGATAGCTGAAGATTCGACCGGCGCCGGAGCGATCTGATTGGATAAGCCTCACACACACCCTTTCGGCATGCTCCGATGATGACGTCAGATGCCCAAAAGACCTGGGTGGCGTTTAGAGGAAGGCACGTCTAGTGAATAATTCCGCACAGGAGCTGCGGTTCACCGGGATGACGAAACCTGTGACCTGGAAGCTGCCATCATGTCTAGAGTGAAATTTACAAGGGAAGCTGACTATCAGTGGGGTGAGTGTAGAGGCATATACCCTCTGTCTTTTCTTCTCATACCGATTGAATGTGAATTAGCTCCACCAGCGCTGAGATAATGGACTTGTGCTCTCCATGGGGACAACACACATTATAACACTTATACGGCAGGTTCTTATTTTGGAGTACTTATATAGCCATCACTTTGAGTTACAGTGACTGTGAACCCTGGGGAATATTACTGTGTTATTGAGGCTCATTTAGCTGCCTCATTAATCTCACCACACCAAGGTGCTAATAAAGCTATTGCCTGAAGATCCTGTAAATAATACACCAGATGGCAGATCAAACAATCCCTTCCTTGTATCTTGCTGACTTGCTCTATTGCCTTCCACACTCGGTCTCCTGTCTGAGCTGATTAATCCTCATCGAGTGTGTTAAGACGCCTCTGCACACACCTCCCTGGCATATTGGTGTTCGGATCTCCCTCAAGTGACTCAACCATTTGGATTGGCGCATCAATACCACGTGATCGTTCCTGTGGCGTGTGTGACCATTCCTGTCCCGACCTGCTGTGATCGGCACTCCGGTTGTGCCGCTGCTCTTGTGAGTAGTCACCCATAGGGGCTTTTTATTGCTCTGTGTGTCATCTTGTACAGACAATATTGTCCTATGTGGCGCCTCTTTTTTTCTGTCCCTACAGGATCCATTTCTACATTCCATTATACCAAGAGCCGTGCTTCCCTCTGGAGAATCTTTTCCTTCTACACAAGCGCACCTCCCTAGGGCCCATTTGCTCTAGACCTTTGATTAGTTTTAGGATTATGGCTACTGTTAAGACTAGAGTTAGGGATTATAGTTAGTTGCAAGGTTTAGAGCTATGGTTAAGGATAACAAAGTTATGGCTAGATTACGAGTTTTTGTCGGTAAAGGTGTGCGGGGCTAACAAGCCTTTTTTTCTCACCGCTCACTTAAGACAACGCTGGTATTACAGGTTTTCCTCAAACCGGCGTTAGCCTCAGAAAAGTGAGCGTTGAGCAAAATTTAGCTCCACATCTCACTGTAATACCAGCGCTGCTTATGGTATCGGTGAGCTGCCTAAACGTGCTCGTGCACGATTTCCCCATAGGAAACAATGGGGCTGAGCTGGCTTAAAAAAAAACTAACACCTGCAAAAAAGCAGCGTTCAGCTCCTAACGCAGCCCCATTGTTTCCTATGGGGAAAGGAATTTTATGTCTACACCTAACACCCTAACATGAACCCCGAGTCTAAACACCCCTAATATTACACTTATTAACCCCTAATCTGCTGCCCCCGACATCGTCGCCACCTACATTATATTATTAAACCCTAATCTGCCGCTCCGGACACCGCCGCCACCTACATTATACTTATTAACCCCTAATCTGATGCCCCCAACATCGCCAAACTCTACATTTTATTTATTAACCCCTCATCTGCACCCCAACGTTGCCGCAACTATATTAAATTTATTAACCCCTAATCTGCCACCGCCAACGTCGCCGCCACTATAATAAATTTATTAAACCCTAAACCTAAGTCTAACCCTAACACCCCCCTAACTTAAATATAATTTAAATACATCTAAATAAATTTACTACAATTTAATAAATTAATCCTATTTAAAACTAAATACTTACCTGTAAAATAAACCCTAAGCTAGCTACAATATAACTAATAGTTACATTATAGCTAGCTTAGGATTTATATTTATTTTACAGGCAACTTAGTATTTATTTTAACTAGGTACAATAGTTATTAAATAGTTATTAACTATTTAATAGCTACCTAGTTAAAATAAGTACAAATTTACCTGTAAAATAAATCCTAACCTAAATTACAATTACACCTAACACTACACTATCATTAAATTAATTACATAAACTACCTACAATTAACTACAATTAAATTAAATAAACTAAAGTACAAAAACCCCCACTAAATTACAGAAAATAAAGAAAATTACAATTTTTTAAAACTAATTACACCTAATCTAATCCCCCTAATAAAATAAAAAAGCCCCCAAAATAATAAAATTCCCTACCCTATACTAAATTACAAATAGCCCTTAAAGGGCCTTTTGCGGGGCATTGCCCCAAAGTAATCAGCTCTTTTACCTGTAAAAAAAATACAATACCCCCCAACATTAAAAACCACCACCCGCACACCCAACCCTACTCGAAAACCCACCCAATCCCCCCTTAAAAAAAAAACTAACACTACCCCCTTGAAGATCACCCTACCTTGAGCCATCTACACCCAGCCGGGCACAAGTGGACCTCCAGAGGGGCAGAAGTCTTCATCCGATCTGGCCAGAAGAGGAAATCCAGACCGGCAGAAGTCTTCATCCAGGCGGCATCTTCTATCTTCTTCCATCCGGAGCGGAGCGGGTCCATCTTGAAGACATCCGACACGGAGCATCCTCTTCCATCTGACGGCGACTGAAGAATGAAGGTTCCTCTTTAAGTGACGTCATCCAAGATGGCGTCCCTTCAATTCCGATTGGCTGATAGAATCCTATCAGCCAATCGGAATTAAGGTAGGAAAAATCCTATTGGCTGATACAATCAGACAATAGAATTGAGCCCGCATTCTATTAGCTGATTGGAACAGCCAATAGAATGCGAGCTCAATCCTATTGGCTGATTGGATCAGCCAATAGGATTGAACTTCAATTCTATTGGCTGATTGTATCAGCCAATAGGATTTTCCCTACCTTAATTACGATTGGCTGATAGGATTCTATCAGCCAATCGGAATTGAAGGGACGCCATCTTGGATGACGTCACTTAAAGGAACCTTCATTCTTCCGTCGGATGGAAGAGGATGCTCCGCATCGGATGTCTTCAAGATGGACCCGCTCCGGATGGAAGAAGATAGAAGATGCCGCCTGGATGAAGACTTCTGCCGGTCTGGATGTCCTCTTCTGGCCGGATCGGATGAAGACTTCTGCCCATCTGGAGGTCCACTTGTGCCCGGCTGGGTGAAGACAGCTCAAGGTAGGGTGATCTTCAAGGGGGTAGTGTTAGCTTTTTTAAGGGGGGATTAGGTGGGTTTTAGAGTAGGGTTGGGTGTGTGGGTGGTGGGTTTTAATGTTGGGGGGGTATTGTATTTTTTTGCAGGTAAAAGAGCTGATTACTTTGGGGCAATGCCCCGCAAAAGGCCCTTTTAAGGGCTATTTGTAATTTAGTATAGGGTAGGGAATTTTATTATTTTGGGGTGCTTTTTTATTTTATTAGGGGGATTAGATTAGGTGTAATTAGTTAAAAAAAATTGTAATTATTTTTTTATTCTCTGTAATGTAGTGTTTGTTTTTTTGTACTTTAGTTTATTTAATTTAATTGTAGTTAATTGTAGGTAGTTTATGTAATTAATTTAATGATAGTGTAGTGTTAGGTGTAATTGTAATTTAGGTTAGGATTTATTTTACAGGTAAATTTGTACTTATTTTAACTAGGTAGCTATTAAATAGTTAATAACTATTTAATAACTATTGTACCTAGTTAAAATAAATAAAAATTTGCCTGTAAAATAAATATAAATCCTAAGCTAGCTACAATGTAACTATTAGTTATATTGTAGCTAGCTTAGGGGTTATTTTACAGGTAAGTATTTAGTTTTAAATAGGATTAATTTATTTAATAGTAGTAATTTAATTTAGTTTTATTTAAATTATATTTAAGTTAGGGGTGGGTTAGACTTAGGGTTAGACTTAGGTTTAGGGGTTAATAAATGTAATATAGTAGCGGCGACGTTGGGGACGGTAGATTAGGGGTTAATAAATGTAGGTAGGTTTCGGCGATGTTAGGGACGGCAGATTAGGGGTTAATAAAATTTAACTAGTGTTTACGAGGCGGGAGTGCGGCACTTTAGGGGTTAATATATTTATTACAGTGGCGGCGATGTCCGGTCAGCAGATTAGGGGTTAAACATTTTAGTTAAGTGTTTGCGATGTGGGGGGGTAGGTTTAGGGGTTAATAGGTAGTTTATGGGTGTTAGTGTACTTTGTAGCACTTTAGTTAAGAGTTTTATGTCACGGCGTTAGCCCATCTCTTAACTACTGACTTTTAAATGCGGTAGGAGTCTGGACAGGAGAGGGTTTACCGCTCACTTTTTCCAGCAATCGTAATACCGGCATTAGGAAAATCCCATTAAAAAGATAGGATACGCAATTGACGTAAAGGGATTTGCGGTATGCAAAAATCGCGGAAAAAAAGTGAGCGGTACACCTGTACCTGTCTGACTCGTAATACCAGCGGGCGTTAAAAAGCAGCGTTGGGACCAGTGTTCCCTCTAAGGACAGTTTTGTGTGCAGCCCAGCAGTGAAACAGTTAACAAGAGAACCATACCTTGCCATCTGCATTGTGCAGTGTTTGCTAATTGCAGGGTGTGGTTAATTAATTAACTGTTTCACTGCTGTGCCGCACACAAAACTGACCTTAGAGGGAAAACTGGTTGGGACCTCTCAACGCTGCTTTTTAAGGCTAACGCAAGACTCGTAATCTACCCGTTAGAGAGTGTATGAGAATCATTATTGGTAGCTATATAGCTAAATTTAGAGCTAGGATTAAGATTTAGGTTTAGAGTTATATATTGGGGTTAGAATTCAGACTAGGGTTATGGAATAGTATTAAGATTAGGGGCTAGGATTAAGTACTGGGGTTAAGGTTTAAGACTAGGGCTAGCTATTACACTTAGATTTAGGGATTGGGGTTAGAATTGGGCTAGGTTTAGGGTTAAGGGCTATGGTTAGGAATTGGGACTCGAGTGGAGGTTTAGGGTTAGGATTAAGGTATAGGTTAAGATCTAGGGATGGGGTTAGTTTTACATGCCCATGACACAATTTTACCTTCAGTGAAACTGTGAAATAACTGTATATAAGATAAATAAAATAAACTGACAAGATACAATAAAGGATAATTACATATTTTTTTCCGCATATGCAACTGATAAACTTGCTGTAAGAATACACAGTTTGCTGTATTTTCCATAACAGATATAAACATCACTAATGTGCACCAGAATCATATTTTGAGTTTTCTTTTTTACTTTAACCCTTTTCTTACATATTTGTCTGAATCTAAAGTACCACATGATGTGCGTGAAGTACACTCGTCTTCTTTGGATTTAGCTGACAACATCCATAGCTTTTGGAGAGTTAATTTTCCATTTATAAGAGTTTATTTCCACATCCTCAGACCGTGGGCTGGATTCTATGCAAGCTGTTAAAACCTAGTGACAGATTTTTCATGGAGCAGCAATATTATCATTCTACTCAAATTCAAACCACTATTATTTAGTGGCAACGTATATGGGACTCACTAAATAATTGCAGTTCCTCTATTATAGCCTATTAACCCTAACCCCTACTGCATTACAATGAAACTATAAATCAATATAGGCCATTGGCTCAGACCCCCCAAACTGCAATAATCCTCAAGCACAAGCCGGTCTCCACCCTATTTGTGACCCTATGAATTCCCACAGCAATAAATTTCAACACCCATGGTGACCTCCAAGTGTCCCACCACCTAGAAAAAAGCCCATCCCAAATAGCCCCCCAAAAAAGCCCATCCCAAATAGCTCCCCAAAGAAAAACATTACCCCACTCATAACACCTGACCTCCCAATATAAAACAAACTAATACAATGTTAAATAAATTAAAAAGCAAAATCTTGGTCACATTAGGTGGGAGTGTGAGGTACTACGGCCTTATTGGATCCAGGTGGTCACAACTATTGAATTGCCCTTGAGGTGCTCTATAGCAGTGATTTTTAACCTTTTTATTGCCGTGGCACACTTTTTCACATTAAAAAATCCTGTGGCACACCACCATCCCAAAATTTAAAAAAAATCACACATTGTAGCCTAATACAGCATATATATATATACACATACACACAAACACACACATACTGTATGTATTGTGCTGTTATGCCATGCATCCTACAAGCTACCCCTGCACTGGGAGTAAAAAACAAGCAAAGTTTAAAAATATGTCACACTTTTGTCAATCTGCCGTGGCACACCTGAGGATCTCTCACGGCACACTAGTGTGCCACGGCACACTGGTTGAAAAACATGGCTCTATAGAATCATCTCTTTCGATTTTTCTTCTAAATTATCCACCTTCATTTTCCTGCAAATATAAATTATCCTTTTTTAAAATGATGATAAACTGTGCTAAATTCATTATCCCACTGCACTGAAACAAATAACAAGTCCTTCCCTCCATGAATGGAACCACTCAATGACACATGTGCTTAAAGGAATAGGCAACTCCAAAACTTTCTTTTGTGATTCAGATAGAACATGCAATTCTAAACAACTTTCCAATTTACTTCTATAATCAAATTTGCTTTATTATCTTGTTATCCTTTACTGGCAGCTAGCTGAACACATCTACAGTACTTAGCCAATCACAAGAGACAAATGTGTGCAGGCACCAATTAGCAACTAGCACCACTAGAGTAGGATATGTGCTTATTATTTTTCAACAAAGGATACCAAGAGAACGGAGCATATTTGAAAATAGAAGTGCATTTAAAAGTGTCTTAATCAATCAAGTTTAATTTTCCTATCCCTTTAAACCTGAAAATTACCATTATGTTAAAGCTGATAAATTTGATTTTTTTTCTTAACCTGGAATTTTATTGAAATGGGGTTTCTTAGTGGTATCCTAAAGGGGGTATAGTAGAAACAGTATCCCTACTTAAACATATAATCCTTTAGTTCCCATTTTGTTTATTATAACTATTTTACCTTTATCTGATTATAATACCTCACTTTTCTTTTTTTGTTTGATCTCTTGGACTTTTTTCTCTGAATTACCTCTTTTGCTTCTCCTATCTTCTTCGTCCTATTTTGTATTATTCTGGTTCTGCAAATCTTTTTAACGTTTTGTATGCTTGTTCCTATCTTGTTATTCATTACAAAACTAAAAAGCAAACACTGCCCAATAAAATCTCCTTTTCTGAAGTCCTTCATTGTTTAGACCAGTGATGGTGAACCTTGGCGCTCCCGATGTTTTAGAACTACACTCTGAAGTCTAGTTGAGCATCATGGGAAATATATGCCTAGATTTAGAGTTCTGCGTTAGCCGTCAAAACCAGCGTTAGGGGTCCTAACGCTGGTTCTGGCCGCCTGCTGGTATTTTGAGTCAGGAAAGGGTCTAATGCTCACTTTCCAGCCACGACTTTTCCATACCGCAGATCCCCTTACGTCAATTGTGTATCCTATCTTTTCAATGGGATCTTTCTAACGCTGGTATTTAGAGTCTTTGCTGAAGTGAGCGCAGAAAAAAGCCAGGAGTTAAGAGTTTTCTGGGCTAACGCAGGTTCATAAAGCTCTTAACTACTGTGCTCTAAAGTACACTAACACCCATAAACTACCTATGCACCCCTAAACCGAGGCCCCCCCACATCGCCGCCACTCTATTATTTTTTTTTAACCCCTAATCTGCCGACCGCACACTGCCGCAACCTACATTATCCCTATGTACCCCTAGTCTGCTGCCCCTAACATCGCTGACCCCTACATAATATTTATTACCCCCTAATCTGCCCCCCCCAACGTCGCCGCTACCTACCTACAATTATTAACCCCTAATCTGCCGACCGAACCTCACCGCTACTCTAATAAATGTATTAACCCCTAAAGCTAGGTCTAACCCTAACACCCCCCTAAGTTAAATATAATTTAAATCTAACGAAATAAAATAAATCTTATTAACTAAAGTATTCCTATTTAAAACTAAATACTTACCTGTAAAATAAACCCTAATATAGCTACAATATAATGAATAATTATATTGTAGCTATTTTAGGATTAATATTTATTTTACAGGCAACTTTTTATTTATTTTAACCAGGTACAATAGCTATTAAATAGTTAATAACTATTTAATAGTTACCTAGTTAAAATAATTTCAAAATTACCTGTAAAATAAATCCTAACCTAAGTTACAATTAAACCTAACACTACACTATCAATAAATTAATTAAATAAACTATCTACAATTATCTACAATTAAATCAACTAAATTAAATTACAAAAAAAAAACACACTAAATTACAAAAAAAACACTAAATTACAAAAAATAAAAAAAAACAAGAATTTTAAACTAATTACACCTAAATGCCCTACCCTATTCTAAAATAAAAATTTAACAGCTCTTTTGCATTTAAATAAACATACAATACCCCCCCAACATTACAACCCACCACCCACATACCCCTAATCTAACCCAAACACCCCTTAAAAAACCTAACACTAAGCCCCTGAAGATCTTCCTACCTTGTCTTCACCATGCAGGGTATCACCGATCCGTCCAGAAGAGGGTCCGAAGTCTTCATCCTATCCGGCAAGAAGAGGTCCAGAAGAGGGTCCGAAGTCTTCATCCTATCCGGCAAGAAGAGGTCCAGAAGAGGCTCCGAAGTCTTCATCCTATCCGGCAAGAAGAGGAGATCCGGACCGGCAAACATCTTCATCCAAGTGGCATCTTCTATCTTCTTCCATACGGCGAGGAGCGGGACCATCTTGAAGCAGCTGACGCGGATCCATCCTCTTCTAACGACGTCCTAAGTCCGAATGAAGGTTCCTTTAAATGACGTCATCCAAGATGGTGTCCCTCGAATTCCGATTGGCGAATCAGCCAATCAGATTGAGCTCGCATTCTATTGGCTGTTCCGATAAGCCAATAGAATGTGAGCTCAATCTGATTGGATGATTGGATCAGCCAATCCGATTGAACTTGAATCTGATTGGCTGATTCAATCAGCCAATCAGATTTTTCCTACCTTAATTCCGATTGGCTGATAGAATCCTATCAGCCAATCGGAATTCGAGGGACGCCATCTTGGATGACGTCATTTAAAGGAACCTTCATTCGGACTTAGGGCATCGTTAGAAGAGGATGGATCTGCGTCGGCTACTTCAAGATGGTCCCGCTCCACGCCGGATGGAAGAAGATAGAAGATACCGCTTGGATGAAGATGTTTGCCGGTCCGGATCTCCTCTTCTTGCCGGATAGGATGAAGACTTCGGACCCTCTTCTGGACGGATCGGTGATACCCGGCGTGGTGAAGACAAGGTAGGAAGATCTTCAGGGGCTTAGTGTTAGGTTTTTTAAGGGGTGTTTGGGTTAGATTAGAGGTATGTGGGTGGTGGGTTGTAATGTTGGTGGGGTATTGTATGTTTATTTAAATGCAAAAGAGCTGTTTTCTTTGGGGCATGCCCTGCAAAAGGCCCATTAAAGGGCTGGTAAGGTAAAAGAGCTTTTCAATTTTTATTTTAGAATAGGGTAGGTCATTTTTTTACTTTGGGGTGCTTTGTTATTTTTTTAGAGTAGGTGTAATTAGTTTAAAATTCTTGTTATCTTTTTTTATTTTTTGTAATTTAGTGTTTTTTTTTTTTGTAATTTAGTTTAGTTGATTTAATTGTAGATAATTTTAGATAGTTTATTTAATTAATTTATTGATAGTGTACGGTTAGGTTTAATTGTAACTTAGGTTAGGATTTATTTTACAGGTAATTTTGAAATTATTTTAACTAGGTAACTATTAAATAGTTATTAACTATTTAATAGCTATTGTACCTGGTTAAAATAAATAAAAAGTTGCCTGTAAAATAAATATTAATCCTAAAATAGCTACAATATAATTATTATTTATATTGTAGCTATATTAGGGTTTATTTTACAGGTAAGTATTTAGCTTTAAATAGGATTAATTTATTTAATAAGAATTATGTTATTTCGTTTGAATAAAATTATATTTAACATAGGAGGGTGTTAGTGTTAGGGTTAGACTTAGCTTTAGGGGTTAATACATTTATTAGAGTAGCGGTGAGGTCCGGTTGGCAGATTAGGGGTTAATAATTGTAGGTAGGTGGCGGCGACGTTGGGGTCGGCAGATTAGGGGTTAATAAATATGATATAGGGGTCGGCGGTGTTAGGGGCAGCAGATTAGGGGTACATAGGGATAACGTAGGTTGCGGCGGTGTACGGAGCGGCAGATTAGGGGTTAAAAATAATATGCAGGGGTCAGCGATAGCGGGGTCGGCAGATTAGGGTTTAATAAGTGTAAGGTTAGGGGTGTTTAGACTCTGGGTTCATGTTAGGGTGTTAGGTGCAGACTTAGGAAGTGTTTCCCCTTAGGAAACAATGGGGCTGCGTTAGGAGCTGAACGCTGCTTTTTTGCAGGTGTTAGGTTTTTTTCAGCTCAAACTGCCCCATTGTTTCCTATGGGGGAATCGTGCACGAGCACGTTTTTGAAGCTGGCCACGTCCGTAAGCAACGCTGGTATTTAGATTTGCCGTGGCGGTAAATTATGCTCTACGCTCCCTTTTTGGAGCCTAACGCAGCCCTTCAGAGAACTCTAAGTACCAGCGTTGTTTAAAAGGTGCAGGGGGAAAAAAACATGCGTAGCTAACGCACCCCTTTGGCCGCAAAACTCTAAATCTAGGTTTTGATTCATGTAACAGTGGCATCTTCCTTATTCCTTCTAAGTAGGCTGTAGATCCTCAGGAGTTTGCTCTTACATATTATAAAAACTACTTTCATTATGATTGATTAAAGAGGTTTGTGGTAGTATTTTCCTTTCCTCCTATTTAGATATGGGAGATGTCTATCTCAGCCAATTAGCAGTAACACAGTATCATTTGTGCGTAAGCATATTTTCCTAATTAATTTAAATTAACTTTTTAATGCAAGAAAATTAATAATAGGATGGTTGACAACTGCTCTTCTACGCAAATTATACAATGATATTTTAACAACCAAATTTTCAAAATTTATATTACGGCCTCTATAATCTTATAACTAAATTCACTGAAGCCAACAATTCACAAATTTATTCAATTTTCTTTGGAATAAACATTTTGGTGGTCTAAATTTTGCTTTGAATTCCAGTTTCCTTTGATCGCTGCATACATAATGATAATGCAAAAATAAACATCATTGTTTATAGAAACTTATGACAGAATAATAACGCACAGAGATGTTCATTTTAGGAATTTATAGAATCTGGAGCAAATCTAAGAACTCTTGTAAACAAGCAACACTTTTAGAACAGAGGATTTTTGTTTGCCCAAACAATCCCAGTGTGCAATTAACAGTTCACTGATCAAGATTAATATAATAAAGCCAAAGGGTCGAATGTAAATTGCTTTTTGTAAGCAAAATAAGCTCGGATTTACTGTCAGATCTTGTTCAGCACATTAACATTTTGCTAAAATCTTTAGAATATTAATATAAAAAATGCATTTGAGTAATCCATCAACTTTTTCAATTTACTAGGTGGGCTACAGTATAGGGAAATGTTTAAAATACGTACATTTTATTCTCTTCAGACTCAAGTCATCCTGCCTTATTTTTTTTATATACACCGGCCACTTTATTAGGTACACCTGTTCAATTGCTTGGTAACACAAATTGCTAATCAGCCAATCTCATGGCAGCAACTCAATGTATTTAGGCATCTAGACGTGGTGAAGAAAACTTGCAGAAGTTCAAACTGAGCATTGGAATGGGGAAGAAAGGGGATTTAAGTGACTTTGAACGTGGCATGGTGGTTGGTGCCAGACAGGCTGGTCTGAGTATTTAAAAGAACTGCTGATCTACTAGGATTTTCACACACAACCATCTCTAGGGTTTACAGAGAATGGTCCAAAAAAGAGAAAATATCCAGTGAGCGTCAGTTGTGTGGACTAAAATGCTTTGTTGATGTCAGAGGTCAGAGGAGAATGGGAAGTCTGGTTTGAGATGATAGAAAGGCAAAAGTAACGCCAATAACCACTCGTTACAACCAAGGTATGCAGAATACCATTTCTGAACGCACAACACGTCGAACCTTGAATCAGATGGGCTACAGCAGCAGAAGACCACACCAGGTGCCGCTCCTGTCAGCTAAGAGCAGGAAGCTGAGGCTACAATTTGCACAGGCTCACCAATATTGCATAATAGAAGATTGGAAAAACGTTGCCTGGTCTGATGAGTCTCAATTTCAGCTGCAACATTTAGATGGTAGAGTCAGAATTTGGTGTAAACAACATGAAAGCATGGATCCATCCTGCCATGTATCAACGGTTTAGGCTGGTGATGGTGGAGTAATGGTGTGGAGGATATTTTCTTTGCACACTTTGGGCCCCTTAGTACCAATTGAGCATTGCTTAAACACCACAGCCTACCTGAGTATTGTTGCTGACCATGTCCATCCCTTTATGACTACAGTGTACCTATCTTCTGATGGCTACTTCCAGCAGGATAATGCACCATGTCACAAAGCTCAAATCATCTCAAACTGGTTTCTTGAACATGACAATGAGTTTACTGTACTCCAATGGCCTCCACAGTCACCAGATCTCAATCCCATACATCACCTTTGGGATGTGGTGGAACGGGGGATTCGCATCATGTATGTGAAGCCAACAAATATGCAGCAACTGCGTGATGCTATCATGTCAATATGGACTAAAATGTCTGAGGAATGTTTCCAACATCTTGTTGAATCTATGTCATGAATAATTAAGGCATTTCTGAAGGTAAAAAGGGATCCAACCTGGTACTAGCAAGGTATACCTAATGAAATGGCTGGTGAGTGTAAGTTGCTGCCACAGCCAATCAGACTTTAAATATACTGTATGGTTAGTGAGATGAGCAGGGGTAGATTAACTAAAAACCTTGACAACACAATGCAGAAACACTATTTTAGTATAACCTGAGTTGTACATGTTTTATAAGTATTTAAACATTTCACAATCAATTGTGATAGGAAAAAAATGTAAAAAAAAATAATTATTAACATTGAAAAAAAACAAAACATAATTTTATCTTCTTTAGCATAACTTCAAATTCATGTCTACAAGGAAGCTCCATATGCAAATACTCTTCTTTGGAAATGTGCCTATGCTTAAGTCATCTATAAAACTCTGTAATGCTCATGGGACACTTCTGTATCTGACCGAACTCGGCCAGTAGTTTTGTTATCCCGTCGTAGAGCCGGAATGATAGGGAATATCCCAGAGCAGAGAAAGTTAGTAAGATGAGGAAGGCGCACTCACCACAGGCAGGATAGTCCCCAGCGGCAAACCACTAGAACGGTCAGGCAGGCAGGGTTTAGCAACAGCAAAGCTGTCCAAGGGCACACCACTAGAATGGTCAGACAGGCAGGATTTGGCAACAGTAAAGCACTCCAAGGGCACACCACTAGAATGGTCAGGCAGGCAGGGTTCGGCAACAAAGAGGCAATCCAGACCAACAGGGGTTAATAAGTAGAGTAGTCAGACAGACAGGGTCCAGCAGCAGTATATCAATCCAGTAATTAAGGGGTATAGCAGGCAGAATAGTCAGACAGGCAGGGATCCATACATAAAATAGGCAAATTGATACAACGATCTATCACACCCAGGAGCACACAAAGTAACACCTATACGGGGGCAGAGTTACCAGCCAAGCCGTGCAGACGTGTCCTGAGTGAGCTCTCTACTACGGAACTACAATAAGCTGTTTTTGGCCAGAATTTTAAGCCTATTTAACAAGCCAGGCTTCAACAAAGCCAATATTTTATCTTTTATTTGAATATATCTTTTTATTTGAGCTCTGTGGACATTTCTGAGCTAAATGACTGAGGCCTTGCGGTCTTTGCACACTCTGCATATACGGCCCCTGCCTGACTTACTGCCAACTTCTTGCCGTCAAGTGCCGTGGTGCCTATCCTGGGTTCCGGAGGGTCGGGACTCCGCTCTGGAGCTAGGATATCAGGACCTACTCGATTTCTGCCCAGCATCAGGGAGCGCACTTACCAGTGTGACGTCTCGGCTGCCTAGGAGGCTGGTTGCAGGCCGCTTCTAAAGCTTGAGTCTGGGGCTACTTACCAGAGCCCGTCTGGGCTGGAGGCAGCAAATTGCGTGGAGTCCACATGTACTAAGGTAGAGATCCTGGAGGCGAGACCCTCATCTGGGGAGAGTCATTTACGGCCGCCATCTTCTTTCCGGCCTCACGCTCCTCTTCAAACTGTTCCCGAGTCGGCTGGGGTCTATTTTCTGGACCTGCTGCCAATACATAGCTCCTGAACCCTCCTCCACTCTGATTCCTGTGGACCATAGTACGGAACATCACCCTCCTCTGCAACTGGTGGCCCTGGGCTGGATCTGGCCCGCATCCTACAGAACAGGCCGCAACGCCTAAATGCACACGCTAGCGTCCACGTGGGAGGCCTGCTAGCTAGGCCGCAACTGGATTTGCTCCGCTGCCTGGCTTTTGATGGTGCAGCAGCTCGCCCTTCAACTGTGGCATAATTGGCCATGGGTCTTCCTCGTATGTTAGGTGGAGGACATCGAAGGTCACCTGGGACACTGCATGCAGGGGTAAGAGGCTAACTACCATCATACAGGCTTGGATGAGACCTAGTTTCCCTCTCAAGTTTAAGGTAACCCTTAATGTCACACCTTATATAAGACTGCCATCCACCTCTTAGACCATTGCTCTTCCACCGCAGCTTTACACCCCAAGGGGCCATACAATTTATTTGGGTTACAAGGTTTTCTGTGGATTTACTTCTTTTGTGTGGCATTTCCCTGGGCCCAACCATGGTTAGGGCTACCCTAGAACTGGCTTATAATTGGTAGAAGGCACAGACTTTAAGCCCTATCTTCTGCTCCTACTCTAGATATAACCTCCAGCTGTTGGCTGGCTCCACAGGACTGGCGTGTATGTTTTCCTGCCCTGCATTACTGTGGTAGGAAGGTGACCCTGAACATTGGCCCAATACCCATTCAGCCTGAGTGGCTGACACAGGAACATTTCACTTTTTGCAGGGTGCTCTCCATATAATCCCTGTTTGTTTTAGTCGGAGCCTGCCCCAATTTCACGCCATAGGGCAGTTCTGATTTATCTGCCTGGGACTGTTACCTAACTTCTGTTGCTGGACTCTGTAGGCATCCCAACTCCATTTTCCCTGACTGTTTGCATTACTAAACGTTTTCATTGCCTGCTTAGAACACTTGTAAACCTTACCCTCACCTCCTCGCTCCAGCCCAGTTTGTCTGGGTGGGTCATATCCCCCCTCCTTTTTCCCTTTCTTCGGGTTGTATCCTCTTTTTTTCCCCCGAAGTGAGGGTTGGGAACCGCTATGTTAATATATTCACTTACTTCTGTGTGCTCCCATCTATATGTTATATGTGTTTGCGCTGCCGTGCCTCCACTTTGGATCTCATAGGCTAATTGCCCCTCTTTTCTGAGTCCTGGAGAGGTTTTTTCCCTTGCCTGATGTGGTAGGCAGGATAGCGGGAAGGTCAGAGGGGTAGCCCTATCTTAACAACATGTGTATACTAGGGCCTCGTTAGTATTTTACTTGTTAAATATGTAACTCGTCAATACAATTGTTCCACAAATCCTTCTCATTCTGACAGACAGAGTGCTTTTCATCTAGGGTGTGTACTTCTATTCCCGATCTGCTGAGGCCTAAAACCTGCTAGCAACATGCCTCACTCTGCCAGGAGGCAATTCAAGTCTCATAATAAGCCTAAGAAGACAGTCCTTGACCACTTCTCACTACCAGCCCAGCAAGGGTCTACCAAGTCAGTGACTAGTCAAGTGGACCAGGGCTCACATGATGAAGGCTCCCAGTCTAGCATCAACTCTAGTGTGACCTCTCCTAGATATCTCACGGAGACTGCCATGCAGAAGATGCTGGCTGCCCAGACCTTATCCATCATACAGGAGATACACTGCAGCTCAGTTGAACTACGTAAAGATATATCCGAGATCGGCAAATGACTCTGATATTGTGAAGCCTTATCAGACCAGATTGCACAATTAGAATTTAAGCTGGCCGACCTTGAAGACAGGTCCCGTAGGAGCAATATTAGATTCAGAGGCATACCCGAAACTGTATCGCCCTCTGAGCTACAAGCCTTCCTTTCAGACCTATTTAAGTAACTACTCGGCTCTTTCTAAATGCAACCTAACACCTTAGAGAGGTAACACCATGCCCTCAGGCCCAGATCACTCTTGTCTGATAAACCTAGGGACGTTGTTGTATGTTTTCACAGTTACAGTCTCAAGGATCAAATCTTACAAGCGGCTTTCTGCAGGCCTTCCCTCTCTGAGAGATTTAGGGAGATTCAACTGCTTCAGGATCTTTCTCAGCACACACTCCAGCAAAGGAGATTGTTCTCCCCAATCACAGAAGTCCTCAGGAGAGAAAATATTAAATACAGATGGGGTTTCCCAATCAGAATAGTTATCACAAAAGATAACCAGACCCACACGATTACCAGCCTTAGCCAGGGCTTCTCTCTCTTAGAATCCTGGGGCCTACACCCGCCTGCAAGCAACTTTCAAGCACCTTCCCAGGCTAGGCTCAGAGCCTCTGCTCCGGAATGGCAGGTCAAAGAACAAAGGCCGAAAAGACCAAAGCACCAACTTTTGCCACACGACTCGGTCCCTTGATCAGTCATGGGCTTGAACTTTTATTACTACTTCACCTTGTGCATCTTGGGTAGGCTGACCCTTTTGACTGTTAAAGTTGGTCTCCGTGTTTTTGTTAAATGTTATATGCCTACGATAGTTGCACTTTATAATGCTGTATCTATTTTGTAGTATCTGTTTTATGTAATATTTTCTGTCATGTTATTATTCATCTTTTTGGGTTACACCACTCTGACCTTAAAGGGACATGAAACCCAAAAATTTTCTTTCATGATTTAGAAAGAGCATGTGATTTTAAACAACTTTCTAATGTACTTCTATTATCTAATTAGCTTTATTCTCTTAATATTCTTTGCTGAAAAGCATATCTAGATATGCTCAGTAGCTGCTGAATGGTAGATGCACATAGATGCCTCGTGTGATTGGCTCACACATGTGCATTGCTATTTCTTTAACAAAGGATATCTAAAGAATGAAGCAAATTAGATAATAGAATTCAATTGGAATGTTATTTAAAATTCTATTCTCTACCTGAATCATGAAAGAAAATGTTTGGGTTTAGTGTCCCTTTAATGTTAATATCTAGAACCCTCCCCCCCCCCAACATAGCCTGCAAAATTGTCTCCTTTTGGTGGACTACTTCCACCACAACAACCTTACTTATGCTTCAACTGATTTATTTCAGGTTGTACATGTTTAATCTTTGTCCCCTCCTTCCTCCCCCCTTTTACCCTGGCAGGCTCTGGCTTTTCTACCCCCCTGTTTTTACGTAAATGGCTAATGGCAACAAAATAGGTTAGGGGCTTGAATTCACCAGGCAAACGTAAAATTTTCCTTAGATCACTCTCACACCTCAACCCAGATGTGGTTCTCCTACAGGAGACACACTGGAAGAAAGGCAATATCCCTAGGCTCATTTGTAAAAATTACACCAAAGTTGAATTTGCCCCGTTTTCTTCCAAAGGTAGAGGGGTGGCTATCCTGCTCCACAGACACCTTGCGTGGGAAATCATTTTCATTGAGAAAGACCCCCAAGCAAGATATATAATTATAAAATATAATTATAAAATGCAAACTCAATCAGAAATTATATACAATAGCTCAAACAAAAACAGTTAGGAGCACCAAAAAGCAAGTGAAAAAGCAAAATTTATTTACAGTTAATTTAAACATGAGGGTTAATTAAACCCAGGGTAAGAGTGTGAAAACAGAAAACAATAAACAGAGAACAAAAACGGCTGACCGGTTTCGGCGTCTGCCTTAATCCTAGCCTGCTTAAAAAGTGATTGTAAATTCACAATTTAAAAACCCTTCTCTGTGTTTCCATTGGGTGTGGAGTACACACCCTTCAAGTGATTAACCAATGTCAAACATCAACTTGATTTAGTTTAATTTATTCAGACACCTGTTTCCCTACTGACACATTGTTAATAGGTGTGGCGATTTGATATGAAAGTTTACACCACGTACACACCCAACCACAGCACCCCTTCTCTTTTCTCTGACTATATACAATAGCCTCTATATATCTCACCAAAACTGGCCAATGCAAATATCTCCACAAAATCCTTAAGTTAGTTGACAAATATAAACAGGGCAGAATCATTGTTGGGGGGGACTTTATATGGTCTTGGACCCCCTTTTGAACAAAAGAACAAATAGAATCAGCTCAGGTGATCCCCGTAGTGGTCACCTCTCCAACAACTTTAGATCCCTTATGCTGAAATTTGGTCTCTATGACATCTGGAGAGCCTTTCAACTCACAGGATAAAGACTTCACACATTTCTCACACGTACACTCAACCTACTCCAGATTAGATTATATCTTCTCCAAAGGCCAAACCTTAGACCAAGTTCAGGAAGTTAAAATCCATGTCGGCCCATGGTCAGACCATGATCAGGTTTCCCTTGCACTTAGTGAACCTACTGATAGACCAAGTCCTGCCTCATGGACCATGCCCCACACATTACTCTCTGACATCCCTTTTAGGGAAGAACTACGCAAATATATACGGGAGCTGATTGTTTTGAACGATAAGCATTCTGTCGCGGATGTTACCCTATGGGGGGCTCTAAAGGCCTCCATTAGAGGTTTGATCATTAATAAACAGGCTAGTATTCAGAAATCTTGGGGATTACCTCTCTCACAAGCCTTTAGTGAGCTTAAAAACCTAGAGGCACAGAATCGGAAATCCCCTTTACCACAATACACTGAGGCAATCCGGGCCCTAAATGCCCATATTTGTGACCTTGAATTAAAGCGTACACAACAGCAACTTATAAAAACCAGACACTTGTTTTATTACAAGGGTAACCAGGCTGACTCATTGCTAGCCAATAGATTATGTCACAAAGAAAGTGTGTCCCACATTCAGGTGCTTAAACATAACGGCCAACCCTGCCCAGTCAAATAGGTGCCCTTTTTGCCAAATACTATGAAGACCTATATAATATAAAGGATTCTGAGTCCCGCCCACTATGCCTAGGCCCATCATCCAGCAAACCCTTAAACAGCTCAATCTCCCCACTCTGTCTGCAGCTGACCAGGACACCCTTAGGCACCCCATATCCCTGACCGAGATCAAACAGGTAGCTTAACATCTTAAGCTGCTTAAGGCTCCGGGCCCAGATGGCTTTCTCTCCCTCTTTTATAAAACTATAGAGCAGAACTCTCTCCTCTGCTTCAACGGTTCTTCTATATTTCTGGCTCGCAGGGCTCCTTCCGCACTGAGTTGTAAGAAACCACTATTATCACTAACCCAAAACCAGATAAGGACCCTTTTTTATGCCCAAGCTAAAGGCCAATTTCCCTCATAAATACGGACATTAAAATCTACTAAAAAATATTAGCTAATAGAATTGCTGTTTTGCTCCCTAACTTAATCAATGAGGATCAGGTGGGCTTCATTCCCAGTAGAGAGGGACCTGACTACACCAGGCGCTTGCTCAACATTGCTATGGAGGCCACTAGACTAAACAAACCCTTCTCAATCCTATCACTGGATGCTTAGAAGGCCTTTGATAGGGTCCATTGGGAATACTTATGTGAGGTCCTAGAAGTGTTTTAAGTTCCCAGAGGAAATACATTCCCATATTCAGGCGCTATATTCCTCTCCTTCGGCAAGGGATGCCCTGTTTGCCCTGGCCATAGAACCTCTCGCTGCACTTGTTCGTTGGGAGACTTCTTTAGAGGGTATTACTTTGCATGGTACCTCTCATAAAATTGTGCTCTTTGCGGACGATATTTAAATTTTTTTCCTCCTCACCCAAAGACACTATCCCTCCCTTATTGTCCCTCCTGAAACTTTTCGGGGAAATGTCATATTATAAATGAAACCCCTCAAAAACGGAATTATACTCTTAGGGGTTCCCTCCAGATTACACACAAGACCTAGTACACACATATAACTTTAAGTGGAAAAAGGACAACATTAAGCATCAAGGGATTTATATCTCAAATAACACAACTCAACTTATCCATGACAACTACGACCCATTGTTGTCTGAGGTATAGTCATTGGTGTCCAAGTGGAACCTCCAAGCTTTATCATGGTTGGGCAGGATTACTGCTCTTAAGATGTCATTCCTCCCAAAATTAACGTATCTGTTTAAGTGCCTCCCTGTTTGACCCCCTAGGCATTTGCTAATGCAATTTCAAAGCAGGTTCACCAGATACATTTGGCATGGAAACCAGCCAGAGTGGCCCATAAAATTCAGAAATTTCCTAAATCGGGCAGGGGTATCGCCTCACCCTCAATTGTTAGATACTATGAAGCTGCAATGCTAACCCATATATCACAATGGGGCATTAATAAACCCACTAGTAAATGGAGTACTCTGGAGCAGGCATCTCTGCCCAACCATGTTCACCTTGGGGACCTAGTTTGGATACCCCCCACTGCCGTTGACAATTAAACATCAACAACAAAGTAATCTTAGAATACTTGCTTATCTGGGACAAATTTAGACACTGTCCTGGGGTCGCTCCACACCCATCCCCATCCATTTTATCACAGGTCTTCTATTGGGTCTCCCAGACTCTCACCTTAATGCCTGGACTAACCTGGGGCTTTCGCTGTTCAGAGATTTAGTGGTCCCTCAGAATCATTTTCCCTCCCTTGCCCAGCTTGTGGGCTCCCGGGCTGTCTCCCCCAGATTACATTTTTAATTTACGAGGTTTAAGAGCATCCTTGGGGCTTGGGGGTTTTCCCGACTGCTCACAGTCTCTTGACCCCCCTGGGAGACCAGGTGGCTGAGAGGTGAGAAACTACATAGGCCCATGTCCCAAAATTACTTATAATGGAAGGGGTGATCCCCATGGATAAGGCAGCCTACCTCCTGAAATGGGAAGACATATACTTACCACATTTCCCCCACAAATCTGCTCTAAAGCCTTCAACCTTACCTCCAAAGCCATTCATTGCACGACTTTATTCGAAATGTTCTACAAATTGCTTACGCATTGGTATTTTGTTCCTATGAGACTGTTAAGCTTGGCCTCATTGCTACTCCTCTCTGTTGGAGGGCTTGTGGCTGTGGTGTCATAAAACCAGAGAATTTATCCCCTAGAGTGTTCAAGTAGTTAATTCCTAAATTTACAAACATATTTTAAAATATAGACTAGGCCTTTGGCCTAGTCTTTGTCTAAGAAGGATACTCCCATGTAGCCTTGGATTGGTGTATGGTAGGACACACCTTAAGTGAATTAAGTATACAATGGGTGCCAATAGTTACTATACACACTTTTTTTTATCTTCCTCACCTCCTGGAAGCAACTGATGAAAGAGAGAGAGAGCATTGTAGGATTGAACTGGCTGAGTATATTAGCATTATTGTGCATTTACCTGGGGATAAATTCTCTTGTTCCCTATGTTTAGTTAATATTGCTTAATCTGGGTTTGTTTAAGATAAAGTTGCCCTGTATAATTTGGACTGGATGTTGTAGCTCTTGGTATTTCTTGAGACTTGTTTTATATTTTGTAGCTTATAGATAATTGTTAATCTTCATACCTATATTATTTGTCTTCCAATAAAATAATTTTAAAAAGTGGACAACCCCTTTGGTTTAATATTCTGGTACTAATTACCACCACAGGGGCTGGCCGGGTGATTCCCTCCAAATCTGGTGGGGCTGCCCCAAAATTAAAGTACTGTGGAATAGGGTCTTTACCACACTAACAAGGCTAGGTATCCAAATTATAAGGTCCCCAGAAACAGTCTTTCTCCACATTGGTCTTCACCCCCTCCCCAAGCATCAGAGCTACTTATGCATTTATCTCTTCACTGCCACAAAGTTAGCCATCGCCAGATCTGGAAAAATGACAGACCCCCATGCTGGAACTCTATCTTGGACATCATGGCTTATATTAAATCAATGGAAAAGAACGTATTCTTTACTCTAAACAAAATTGATTTACACAAACTTATTTGGGAGGATTGGGTAATTTTATTCCAGCCCAGCTGGCAACCCTCTATCTCCAGGTAACATGACCGGTACCCTATCTTTTTTATTACTCTAGAACTAGCACCTAGAAGAAGGAAGGTCCACAATGAAATCCATTGTTATGTGTGCCCATGGTTGTTTGGGAATGGACAATGGTTGGAGCAAGCCAGGAGGCAAAGATCGGGGAGTCTTGTTGGTAGCACAATTGTGCAGGTTTTCACATAATCCTGAGCGTCAAACTTCATAGTAGGCCACCATACATGTTGGGAAAGACGCTTGAAAGTCCTAGTCGAACCAGGATGTCGTGAGAGTTTGCTATCATGAGCTCAGGCTAGCACAGGGATGCGTAGGTTCAGAGGTACAAAGAGGATATCGGAGGCCACAGGGGCTCTAGATGGTTTACTAGACTGGGCACGTTGCAATCTTTGCAGAAGGGTGGTATTAAGTTGAGCAACCACACAGGAGGGGGTATGATGTGTTTGATAGGAGCTTCAGAGGAATCACTTGAGTGAGGGAACTGATGAGAAAGGGCATCCACCTTCTTGGATAAGAGACCACAAAGTTAAAATGGGAAAAGAACAAGGCCCATCTGGCCTGTCGAGGATTGAGTCGATGAGCAGTCGCTAGGTAAGTCAGATTCTTGTGGTCAGTGAGAATCTGAATGGGATTGGCGTGTGCCCTCTAAGCAATTAAAGCCATTCAGTCAAAGCCATCTTAATGGCTAAGAGTTCACGATTACCCACATTGTAGTTCCTCTCAGCAGGAGTAAAGCGTTTAGAGAAAAAGGCTACAGGGTGTGACTTGGAAGTCAAAGGATCCCTTTGGGTAAGAACTGCTCCAGCCCCTATCTCGGAGGCATGAACCTCTAAAGTGAACTGTAGGTCAGGATCAGGATGGCGGAGCACAGGAGCTGAACAGAAATCCTTTTTCAGACAAGAGAAGGTATTTATGGCTTTGGGAGGCCAATGTTTACAGTCTTTGTTCCGTTTTGTCAATTCAGTGAGAGGAGCGACTGTTTGAGAAAAGTTCTTTATAAACTTGCAGTAATAATTGGAGAACCCCAAGAACCTTTGTAATTCCTTTAAATGAGTAGGTTGAGGCCATTCTGGAACTGTGGTGAGTTTAGCAGGATCCATGGCAAAACCCTCATTCGAGATGACATAACCAAGGAATTGGATCTGAACTTGATCAAATTCACACTTTTCTAGCTTGGCTACTAAAGAATTGTCTCTGAGACATAGAAGCACCTGTCTCACGTGTCTATGATGCTCCTCTAAAGTGGAAGAGAAAACAAGGATATCATCAAAAAAGACGATGACAGTGTGGTTGAGGAGGTCACGGAAGATATCGTTCACAAATGCCTGGAAGGTATTCCAAGGTATTCGTAATGCCCAGATCTTGTGTTGAAGGCGGTCTTCCATTCGTGAAAGGTTTTGGAAATTTTGGAGTGTAGGCGCAAGTGAATGCTTTTACCCTTGTCTTAATTATTAAGTACCCTTATCTTAGATTTGAGGGAAATGTATAAAAGATTTGACACTGGCTTTAATAAAAAAGATATATTTATTTGAAAAATAAGATATATTAATTTGAAAAATAATAATAGGACTTTATGACAGGTGGTTTACAGATACTGATTAAATCTAGACAGGTATGTATTGTAACCAATATGTGAAGTCTAGGACCAGTGTTACAAGATTGAAGATATAGGTGTATAGTAACGATATGTTTAGTAACGATATGTTTGTGTGAAATACGATGAAACAATTTGTGTATTTGAAAATGTTTTAAGTATAGGACTCGTTTGAGTGTTGTACCTAGGACATTGAAAACCTAGTACACAATCTAAAAAAGTCGGATATACAGTGGAAGGTTTCTAGTGTTACTACATATATAGAAGATTATTCTTGGTCTAGATGCTTGTTCCTGGTATCAACAAATATTAGCTTTCACACAAATAACTGTCATATGAAAAAGAAAATGTTTGAACATTTGTTGCTAAAAATCCTACAAATATTCATAAAACATATATTGCTAAAATTGTATATTTACGATAAAAACTTGTATTGCTACAATTTTGAACTTGCTAATAGTCGGCCGACTAGTGTGTGACAATTTAAGTTGCACAGAAATTTTGTATGCGATGGTATCCCAGTTTGAATAGTAAAAAACCACCTGTGGATTTAGGGCTGTGAAAAATGTCAAAATGACATGTTGTTTAAAAATCGTTTTCTTAAAAACTTTTTTTGGATAGTTTGTATCAGTTTATATTATACACTCAATATAAACTGATACAAACTATCCAAAAAAAGTTTTTAAGAAAACGATTTTTAAACAACATGTCATTTTGACATTTTTCACAAAATTTCTGTGCAACTTAAATTGTCATACACTAGTCGGCCGACTATTAGCAAGTTCAAAATTGTAGCAATACAAGTTTTTATCGTAAATATACAATTTTAGCAATATATGTTTTATGAATATTTGTAGGATTTTTAGCAACAAATGTTCAAACATTTTCTTTTTCATATGACAGTTATTTGTGTGAAAGCTAATATTTGTTGATACCAGGAACAAGCATCTAGACCAAGAATAATCTTCTATATATGTAGTAACACTAGAAACCTTAAGAACAGTAAAAACTCTACAAGCATAAAGATCCCTTCCACTGTATAGCCGACTTTTTTAGATTGTGTACTAGGTTTTCAATGTACTAGGTACAACACTCAAACGAGTCCTATACTTAAAACATTTTCAAATACACAAATTGTTTCATCGTATATCACACAAACATATCGTTACTAAACATATCGTTACTATACACCTATATCTTCAATCTTGTAACACTGGTCCTAGACTTCACATATTGGTTACAATACATACCTGTCTAGATTTAATCAGTATCTGTAAACCACCTGTCATAAAGTCCTATTATTATTTTTCAAATTAATATATCTTATTTTTCAAATAAATATATCTTTTTTATTAAAGCCAGTGTCAAATCTTTTATACATTTCCCTCAAATCTAAGATAAGGGTACTTAATAATTAAGACAAGGGTAAAAGCATTCACTTGCGCCTACACTCCAAAATTTCCAAAACCTTTCCTGTACACCTAAGTAAGATATTTTTGGGGAAAATATCCTAGGAGTAAAAGGCTTACCCCATTAGGCAGCGCAAAAAAGTTTTATATTTCACTCACCTAGACGGTCTTCCATTTGTGGCCTGGAAAGATGCGAATCAGATTGTATGCCCCATGTAAATCCAATTTGGTGAAAAAGCGAGCATCCTGGAGTGAGTCATACAGTTTGGTGATCAATGGTATGGGATAGCGATTCTTCATGGTTATGTTGTTCAAGGCCCTGTAGTCAATGCAGGGTCTGAGCCCACCATCCTTTTTACTGACAAAAAAATAAGCCTGCAGAGAAGGAAGGGCGAATTAAACCTTTAGCTAGGTTCTCTTGGATGTACTCCTCCATGGATTTGGTTTCGGCCTTGGAGAGTGGATAAGTCCTCCCTTTAGGAAGTGGGGCTCTGGGAAAGAGGTCAATCTTGCAGTCATAAGGACGGTGGGGTGGCAGCACGTTGGCTGCTTTTTTCTCAAACACATCCACAAAGTCAGCGTATACTGAAGAAAGGTTTGAAGTAGTCTGTATATTGGCTATGGGAATGTGGAGCAGAGGAGTAACTTTAGCAAGGCAGGAGTGGAAACAGGAGGTACCCCAGGAGGCCAGTTGTCCCTCAGCCCAGTTGAAATGTGTACCCGAAGCCAAGGAAGACCAAGGATGACAGGCTGTGCTGGGGAATGAATGACCTCGAACTGCAGCTGTTTGGTATGAAGGACTCCCACAGTCAGGGTCAGGGATGCTGACTCAAAATGGATCAAGTCTGAACCAAGGGGGGTGCCATCCAGATTAGTTATTTTGAGACAATGTCTTTTCTGCAAAAGAGACAAGCCAGCTTGAATCATGAAACAGTGATCCAGGAAGTTTCCAGCTGCCCCTAAATCAATGAAGGCTTGAGTGTGGACAGTTTTCTGAAGGAAGGTAAGGGTAACAGGTACCAGGATCTGAGAGGAGTGAGGGGATTTAGTAGAGATCATGCTTAGAGGTACCCCTGTGTTATCCCCTAAGCATTGGCTTTTCACAGTCATTTAGTTGGTGGGAGTTAGATCCACAATAAAAGCATAGCCTCAGTCTACTTTTTCTCTTTCTTTCAGACTCTGAAGGTTTGAAGGATGAGAGATCCATGGGTTCCTCCATTGAGGTAACTGGAGCTGCTGAAGGGGTAGAGGATACTGCCGAAACTGGACAAAGAGGAGGACGGGACGGCTTGTCTCTCCTGAAAGCGAGAGTCCAGACTGATACAAAGCATTATAAAGTCATCCAAAGAAGAAGGAATATCCCGATAAGTGAGTTCATCTTTAAATCGTTCATGCAGACCCCTCCTAAAGGCTGCCTTGAGAGCACTGCCATCCCAAGTGGTTTTAAGTGCCAAGGTGCGAAACTTGATGGCGAATTGTGCCACAGTTCTATTGCCCTGGCAGAATTCCAGGAGAGAATATTCTGCAGCAGAGGTATGGCCAGAAGTCCCAAACACAGAAGATAAAGCAGAAATTAAATCATCAGCATCATGCAGGAGTGGAGCATTCTGTTCCAAAAGGGGAGAGACCCAGGCTAGGGCCTTGTCTTTCAGTAAGGAAATTATAAAGGTGACCCTTGACTGGTGAGACTGAAAGGTGTGAGGATCATTGCAGAAGTGCAGCCTGCATTGGTTAAGAAAGCCCCTGCAATCAGTAGTACCTTCATACTTGTCAGGCAAAGGTATCCGGGATATACTTCCAGAAGCAGATGAAGAAGTCACAGTACTAGGAGTAAGGACTGATGATGGTGAAACAACAGGAGCGGTATTCCTCGCTGTAACTAGTAAGGAGAGTTGAGCGGTAATAGCCTCTAGCTTGGAATCCATATTCTGCAACTATGTGGTATGGGTTCCCAACATCTGTCACCACAGGCAGGACAGTCCCCAGCGGCAACGGCAGAGCAGTCCAAGGACAAACCACTAGAATGGTCAGGCAGGCAAGGTTTGGCAACAGCAAAGCAGTCCAAAGGCACACCACTAGAATGGTCAGGCAGGCAGGATTTGGCAACAGTAAAGCAGTCCAAGGGCACACCACTAAAATGGTCAGGCAGGCAGGGTTCGACAACAAAAAGGCAATCCAGACCAACAGGGGTTAATAAGCAAAGAAGTCAGACATGCAGGGTTCAGCAGCAGTATATCAATCCAGTAGTTACAGGGTAAAGCAGGCAGAGTAGTCAGACAGGCAGGGATCATACACAAAATAGGCAAATTGATACAACGATCTGTCACACCTAGGAGCACACAAAGTAACACCTATACTTGGGCAGTGACAGATCCTTGTAGTAGAACTTACATAGGTGCAGGGTTCGCAACGGCTAGTGCGGCGTGAAAAAGTCAGTTTAAAACTCCCATTTACAACTGAAACAAAGAGGAATTCACTAGCACAAAAAGTACAGGCTATAGTATCCCCAGCATACATACATAAAATATCCCCCTTATTTTAGTTGTCTATAGTCAGTCAGGCTGAGTGTAAGCCTTGGTACTGTTCATAACCACACCTGAAAATAAAATTGTATATAAAAATAAAGAATTTATAAACAATGTATTTTGCTAAACTTGAATCTATCAGTGTTATTTTAAAAATGCCTCTGCCCATATGGTCCAATATTTTTTTGTATGTGTGTGTATACCCACAACATTTATTTTCATAATAAATACCCACACAACATAATAATTGCACAAAAAGCCATCCTATATAGTATTATTATCAGGTATTTGTAGAGCGCCAACAGATTCCGCAGCGCTTCACAAAATATAATCTACTTTTATGCTCCCTCTTTTTTCCCATATATTTTAATTCCTATTTTTTTTTATTTATTAGTTCACATGAGCCCTAATATCAACAGCACAACGAAATGAGGTTAGCGGTTGCTCCCAGATGATTATTATTACTCGAAAAACAGTTATGTGGACATGAAACCCCTTACCTAACTGGTGACATCTTACTCTTTGAAATAAGGGGTCTTATGGTATAATACAGCTTTATGACTATCACCTACTAATGATAGGGATATGCACTAGAAAGTACCTGGTCTTTATGACCATCTGCATCAAAGGGGAACATCTCACCCGTTATTTTAAATAGGGAGTCCTTTGTCCCTTTTCATCTGGATAGATGGCACTTTACGTGCTGCTACAGGTTATTGCCATTTTCACATCAATCGTCTGTATTTTACAGAGGTATAAATTCTCTAATTTGAAAGAGCAAACTCCCCTCTTTTAAATGAGATATCTTGTCCCTGTAAGTGGTTAAATGAAAAAGTTGGTTTAGGTAAAATACAGCATTTTGAAAACTTAGACCATATTTATGAAGACTCCTAAAATGGTGTCTGTAGAAAATTCAGAGTGCATTACAGATGGGCAAGACAATACAATTATTCTCAATTGTGACTGAACGCCTTTTCCCGTACTGCCTAAAAAATATGATTTAATCTGGAAATAAAACCCACTGTTTGAAAACAAATACTTAAACATTACGTATGGACACCCAAACCTTACAGATTAAAAATTAAACCCAGTTTAAAAATTACAAAAATTAAACCCAGTTCATAGTAAACCAGCCAAGTAGAGTTATTAAATTAAAGTTTATTAGGAAAAGGTAACAATACAGGGAGCACAATTACAGTTGCAGGTATAAAATAAAAGGGACTAAAACAAAAAACTAAAATTAGAGTTTCTTTTTGTCCATGTATTATCCAGTATCATGGATCAGCTGCAGAGCAATCCAAAGACACTGTTTCCTATGACTCTATTCAAAAGACACACAAGGCTTCATTTAACAATGGTTCATTGCTGCAGGCACATAGCATTTAACATCGCACAAGCATTTCACTTAAAATGCATGTGCAATGCCGCCCCTTGTTCCATGGCAGCCAATTGGCCTCTAGCAGGGGCTGTCAATCATCCTGATTGCATGGAATCTGGATGATCTCGATCCGCCACAGCAGTGGTGGCTCGTGGGTTATTCAAATGGGGGTTCACAATATATAAATTGTGTAAATTAAATTTACATTTACGACGTAACTTACACATGAACTAACACCCTCCAGTGGTCAAAATGCATTCAGCATAGAGGCGACCTTCAAGGTCTAAGAAATTAGCATATGAACCTCCTAGGTTTAGCTTTTAACTAAGAATACCAAGAGAACAAAGCAAAATTGGAAAGTTGTTTAAAATGACATGCCCTATTTGAATCATGAAAGTTTTTTTGTTTTACTTGACTGTCCCTTAAAGCAAATTAGATAATAAAAGTAAATGAGAAAGTTGTTTAACATTGAATGTTCAATCTGAATACTAAAGTTGAAGTAGAAAATTGCATGCCCTATTTGAATCATGAAAGTTTTAATTTTGACTTGTAAACTAAATAATAATAAGTTAAACATAGGAGTCAGTTGGGATCAAATTAAAAGTAAAAACATGCAGGTTTCCTGCCTATCTGCAGCAGTTAACTTCTTTTTTAAAAAAAACAACTAACTTTTTACTAGTATTAACAACTAGTAAAATTAGTCTGCTCTCTGCAATCCGGCTCTCTCTACTCTCTGCAGAGCTAACAAAATAAATTACTGTCAAAATACTTTTTAAATTATTAACAGCAGCCGTGACAGCCAACTAGTAAAGTTAGTCTGCTGCTCTCCTCTCTCTGAACTGAATGCAATATCCTTCCTTTTCCTTAGTCCTCCTTCCTTTCTCTCTGCTAAGTTAAAGTCAATTAGTCAAGACTGACCAAGTGCTAACAAAATGAGCTCCTCTCAGATCAAATGACTATCCCGCATTGCGTTTTTGCACCGATGAGGGGGAGGAGCCTCATCAATCATCGCCACATGACTTGAGTGATGACGTATGCACCTCACTCGCACAGGCTAAACTGTGTAATTAGGAAAGTATAGGGGATGGGTTGGAGGCTTAGAGCGTCGCCTGCAGGTGCATGAATAAAGTGCAGAGCAAAGGAGTATGCCAGGCATCTAGGCTGTACCGTACGTGCGGTTTTTCAAAACACAGTCTGGCTTTGACTTTTTTTGGTGAGTAATTCAATATAATTTTTCCAATAGGGGGGCTATTGGAAAAATTATATTTTATTCAGCCCAAAAAAAAGTTTTTTTTCTTTAGTCTCTGGGTTCACGTGCGCCTGTGCGCCAATGGAGGAGCCTCCACTGCGCTACAGGCAAGTTAAGGGTTAGCTGCTACTTCTTAACTTTCATTTTAGGTGATTCTGAAATTAGGGGCCTACAAATCCACAACTGCGACTTGATACACAGAGCCCAAAAGCATACAGAAAGAAAAGCATTCTACGAGGAGCAATCAATAGCTCAGTGGCTTGTTCTATGGTGAGTTACCACCTAGGAGCAGCCTCTTTTAGCCTAAGTGTGCTTTTCACAGAGGAGAACTTTCCTGAAGTATATCAGTCTGATACTGCCTAGAAAGGTCAGTCCAGCCCGGAAATACCAGACAGTCCTCTTTTGAACCAGGAACATGACAACCACAGACAATCAGTCTTGATAAGCACAGCAAATTAAAGGGACTTTGTTCTTTTAGATCCAATAGGAAAGCCCCATGCTACTGTGTTGTCAAACATGCCAGGGAGTCATTACTAGCCCAATCCCAAACTTCCTTGTTGCTAGACCCTCTCTTTAGAGACAGGGTTATCTTGGCAACAGAATATTTATAAGGACTGGAGAGAGATAAGGGTGTATTCCTGTTGCCTAGGGTTTTACAACCCTTTGTTCGCTGTAGGCAGAATCCATTCCCGAGTACTAAAGTGGACACCATTTTGGATGTTTCTGCTATTTAAACATTTACCATAAGGCAAGGGCTTGGCTTGTTTGTCACACAAATCATCTTGGGATACTCTCAAACATGTTGCACTTAGTCAACACCCTTTGGTTGTTGGATTCAATGTGTTTATTTTGTTGATATTTAGTAGATAGTGATGTCGCGAACCTAAAAATGTGGGTTCGCGAACGGCGAACGCGAAGTTCCGCAAAAGTTCACGAACGGGCGAACCGGGCGAACCGCCATAGACTTCAATAGGCAGGCAAATTTTAAAACCCACAGGGACTCTTTCTGGCCACAATAGTGATGGAAAAGTTGTTTCAAGGGGACTAACACCTGGACTGTGGCATGCCGGAGGGGGATCCATGGCAAAACTCCCATGGAAAATTACATAGTTGATGCAGAGTCTGGTTTTAATCCATAAAGGGCATAAATCACCTAACATTCCTAAATTGTTTGGAATAACGTGCTTTAAAACATCAGGTATGATGTTGTATCGAACAGGTAGTGTAAGGGTTACGCCCGCTTCACAGTGCGCAGTGTAGGTGATATACCTGCCCTGTGACCATGCTTTGCAGACAAGGTATCAGTGGTCAGATGGACCCTTGCCCCAACACTGTGTGCCAGACATGCCATTATAGCAGACTTATATGGCTTTGGCGTTGCTTTTTGGTAATTAGAAGGCTGCTAAATGCCACTGCGCACCACACGTGTTTTATGCCCAGCAGTGAAGGGGTTAATTAGGGAGCATGTAGGCAGCTTGTAGAGTTAATTTTAGCTTAAGTGTAGTGTAGTAGACAACCCAAAGTATTGATCTAGGCCCATTTTGGTATATTTCATGCCACCATTTCACCGCCAAATGCGATCAAATTTAAAAAAAACTTAAATGTTTTTGCAATTTTAGGTTTCTCACTGAAATTATTTACAAACAGCTTGTGCAATTATGGCACAAATGGTTGTAAATGCTTCTCTGGGATCCCCTTTGTTCAGAAATAGCAGACATATATGACTTTGGTGTTGCTTTCTGGTAATTAGAAGGCCGCTAAATGCTGCTGCGCATCACACGTGTATTATAGCTAGCAGTGAAGGGGTTAATTAGGTAGTTTGTAGGGAGCTTGCAGGGTTAATTTTAGCTTTAGTGTAGAAATCAGCCTCCCACCTGACACATCAGACCCCCTGATCCCTCCAAAACAGCTCCCTTCCCTCCCCCACCCCACAATTGTCCCCGCCATCTTAAGTACTGGCAGAAAGTCTGCCAGTACTAAAATAAAAGGTTTTTAAAAATTTTGTAAAAAAATAAATTGTAAGCATATTTACATATGCTGTGGTGTAGCATCCCCCCTTAGCCCCCAAGCTCCCTGATCCCCCCCCAAAACAGCTCTCTAACCCTCCCCATCTGCCTTATTGGCGGCCATCTTGGGTACTGGCAGCTGTCTGCTATTATTTCACAGTCAAAAAAGTGGGGTTTTTTTAAATGTACACTACTGTTACACCAGATATGAGTGGTGGCACTGGGCAAGTGGGCACAGTATACGCTGTGAGCCTGACACACACGCTGGCAGGCAGGCAACTGCAATTAGATTACACAGGAAAAAAAAAAAAAGCACACAGATGTTCTAGCCCTAAAAAGGGCTTTTTGGGGTGCTGTCCTTACAGCAGAGATCAGATGAGTCCTTCAGGACTGTAGTGGACACTGAATACACTAGCCTAGCTATCGATTTCCCTATTAAATCAGCAGCAGCTACACTGTCCCTCCTCTCATTAAGAATGCAGCTTCCAAATGAATCTAAAATGGATGCTGTCCAGGAGGAGGGAGGGTCTGCTGCTGATTGGCTGTAATGTGTCTTCTGACTGTGAGGTAGAGGGTCAAAGTTTACTCAATGATAAAGAATAGGGGGCGGATCTATTCGCCGGCAAACTATTCGCGACATCACTATTAGTAGATAACATGTGATCTATGAATGTCAATGCATCTTATTGGTGAAATTTCTGATATCTGATCAGATATGAAAATGGTATTATTGATTGTATATGTATCATGAGCCAAAACAACAGCCAATAAACACAACTGACAAGACTGGAATCAACCCTATATATATATATATATATATATATATCAAGAAAGGGCTTGCACTGTCTGGACTTAATAAACAGTGCTTTAATGTGACATTTCGGGGATAACACTCCCCTTCCTCAGAAAAGGTGATACTGTGAAAATTCTGCAAATATATTATTTATTTATTATCGGTTATATGTAGAGCACCAACAGATTATGCAGCGCTAAACATATACACTTAAACACATAATGACCCCACCCCCTCAGAGAAAAAATGCCAAACAGTTGTCATAACAGCAGAATTAAACATATTCAATTATAACATAAAAGTGTGCAAATATACAGATCAGTGAAACCAGGGGACAAAAGAACAACATATGTACACAATTAACTGTATGGATACTGTCACGGATACTGGGCTGCAGGGGTTAAACCTCTACCCCCCTTCCCTACCACCTACCCCTTTGTGTATCTTCCTGGATTTGAGCGATTGGGAGCATTCACAATCTCCCAGACCTTCCCTTTGTTGTATTTTTGTGTTTCAACCTCATCTTGGAAGAGCTGGTCTCTGACCGCCCCATCCCTCTTCGGCCGGCCGGGCCCATGGAACTACCGGTCGGCCACCACAGCTGGAATTCCAGGTGTCATTTAACCCAGGTCGCTCCAGCAGCTCCTTGTCCAGAGCTCCGCTCTTTTGGGGATTGGTTCCCCATGGAAGGGCAAGAGGTGGGGTGATTGCTGGAGGGGAGCTCCCTTGGGAACCGGGGGTCCCAGACCCCCCTTTAACACTCTCTTCCCAGGGACCTTCCCGGTGTACGTTTGGTCGTCTACAGTCCCGAGCCCCAGCCATGGATCATGTCGCTTTTTGGACTATAGTAGCTGGGGACCAAGGTCTTTCCAACAACACCCTGGAAGTGCCGCCACTCCCCCAGGATCACCCCAAATGCACCATTCATATACTGCTGGACACTGAAAGGATCTGGGGCTCTATTGAGGCGCCTGCCTGTCTGGATGGGTGGGAATGGCGGGATATTTGAGGGACTGATAAATGTTGTGTGTTTTGACCAATAAAGTGTACTTCATGTTTTCACCTGAATACTAGTCTGACTAGTTATTTGGGTGGGCTTCTGCTAGAATTGCTTTCTCCACTACATAGCAGCAGGTTCCAGGTATCGGGAGGATCCTTTGGCGGACCTACACAGTCAGGGTAGCCGGAACCTGTCAAAGGTACCTATAGCACTAGCAGTAGCAGCTCATAATCATATCAGACACTTTACTGGTGTATAGAAAGGAATCAGCCTACATAGTTTGGCTGCTCCGTGATAACTCATTACTATGCTAACATGAGTTTAACATACATGTCTCACTGCATCCTTACATCTGTGGCTCTATACAGTTATGGTAATAGGATCACATACTGTGTCAAATGCCATGGCGTACCACTAAATCTAAACTTATTAACATATAAACATATAAGAGTTAATGCAGAGCTCATGCAGCAGTGATGATCTCAATTTCACTCACCCTGTTAAAGTCTGTCATTCAAATCTCACATCACACTGTCGGATATCAGTATGTGAGCGTGTTTTCATTATACGTTACCATGGCTGCTGTAGCAGAGAGCAGTGTGTAACCTGTTGGAAATTAGCCACTTACTCAGCTGTCACACTATGTTACAATGTAATGTCAGGCAGTCATTAGATGTTAATGCTAGGTGAGTGGTATAACTGACATAAAAGTCTATAGTACACCCATTGTGAGCATGCTCCAACTACCACCAGCAACAACCTTACAGTTTTTCATAAAATATGCAACATTACCAAACTATCATCAAAACTTGAATAAGCAGCACTATATCGCATTAATAATGTTATCAATAATATTAGGTACTCACCACAAATGACAGCTTAGCAACCTGTACATAAATAAACAAACAGCATAGTTACAGTATTGTTGTTGCCAAAATGTGTATAATATAGTGTGCTGCACATACCATTAAATCCTAGCAATACAAGATTTCAAAACCCAAACTCAAACATAGAAGTACATTACTAAGAGGCAGATCTGAACTACTTAACTAGCATATGGTGGTTATTAAATCAGTCACTAAATCCTGCACTCGTTCTCAACCTAGTACGTGCCAGGACCTAAGCGTCAACTCATATTTGTCCCCATTTTCCTAAGGCCACATACAGCTTATTTTACAGAACAGTTTGCATAGCAACAGGAACCCCTTATATATAAATTTTCAGCATTTTATAAGAAACAGTGCCAGTCCAATACAGTCTTAAGACCATTGGGTTGAAGTGTGTTGAGGCGGAACGTCCATCTTGCTTCCACCTGTAAAAGGAGCTTGTTCCTGTTCTCACCACGTTTGAGTGGGGGCACGTGATCAATTAACACAATCCTCAGATCCGATGTGCTGTGGCCATCCTCAAGGAAATGTCTAGCGGCCGGTTGATTTGCCACACTGGCAACTCAGCAAATATACCACATACTTCATGGTCCAGGTAAGAAAATGTTTGATCTTGTATTTTTTGTTCTTATGTGGGTGGGTGAAGGTCGGTCCAGGAAGCATAGAATTGCACGTTGTGCATCCAATACATCTAAAAGAGTCAGTTTTCTTTTTAGACTGTAGCCAAGTGGTATTACCATAGCAGTGTGTGGGATCACTCTTCATCAATAGATCTCTCAGGCTTGGGTTCCTTTTGAAACCAACACTTGGAGGTTCCCAATCCGATACTGGGAGGGTAGAGTAACTCTGCACTATATGCCAATGTTGGCGCAGGCTTTGACCTACTGACCTTGTGTCAGGATAATATTTAGTTCTAATTTGTCATCCGAATCTTTGTTCTATACTTTCTTTTCTGTCGGGCTGTTACATAATTCCCTAGCCTGCTGGGTGTATTTTGCTCAATATCCCCTTTCCAAAAACTTGGTTGGCATGTGCTCCAATTATTGTTGCTTGGCCTAAGGGTCACTGTTGTTTCTGACCACCCTTTGCATTTGTGCCTTAGGGATTGCCTTCAATAAGGCCCCTGGGTGGCAACTCATGGCGTGAAGAAGGGAGTTTCTGTTGGCTGGTTTTTGGTATAAAGTAGTACCAAGTTTCTGGTTACATTTCATTATTCTTAAGTCTAAAAAATCCACAGATTCCTGGTCAAAATGAATCTTGAATTTGACCAGACTATTTGAATTATTCAAGGATTCGAACCAGCCAATCAACTCTTGTTCAGACCCTCTCCACAAGATGAAGAGGTTGTCAATATACCTTCGGTAAAATACCACCTCTGGCTTGTGATAGATGTTCATGACTGTACATTCATTTGCGAGGGAGTGTATTGCATCTCTATATATAGTGCTCAAGACATGTGCATGCCCTCATAGAAAGGGGATAAGAGGCAGAGAGGGAGAAATCTGGAAGTGAAAATAAATTGGAAAGTTTTTATTTTTTGTTTTTAGATTGTACACTCTGGGGCCTATCTATCAAGCTTCGTATTGAGCTTGATGGCCCGTGTTTCTGGCGAGACTGCTGCTCCATAACCTGTCCGCCTCATCAGAGCAGGAATTCAACCCGATCGAGTACGATCGGGTTGAATGACACCCCCTGTGGCGGCCGATTGGCCGCGAATCTGCAGGGGGCGCGTTGCACCAGCAGCTCACAAGAGCTGCTGGTGCAATGCTGAATGCGGAGAGCTTATTGCTCTCCGCATTCAGCGATGTCTGTCGGACCTGATCCGCACTGTTGGATCAGGTCCGACAGACATTTGTTAAATATGCCTCGTTATCAGAACCAGCAAAGTCTAAAAGGACAGCCAGAATTTTTATTGTTTAAAAAGATAGATAATCTCTTTATTACCCATTCCCCAGTTTTGCATAACCAACATGGTTATATTAATACACTTTTTACCTCTTTGATTACCTTGTACTCCAATGACCTCCACAGTCACCAGATCTCAATCCAATAGAGCACCTGTGAGATGTGGTGGAACAGGAGGTTTGCATCATGGATGTGCAGCCGACAAATCTGCAGCAACTGCGTGATGCTATCATGTCAATATTAACCAAACTGTATGAAGAATGTTTCCAACACCTTGTTGAATCTATGCCACGAAGAATTAAGGCAGTTCTAAAGGCAAAAGAGGGTCCAACCCGATACTAGCAAGTTGTACCTAATAAAGTGGCTGGTGAGTGTTTGTGTATATATATATATAGTGCTTAAGACATGTGCATGCCCTCATAGAAAGGGGATAAGAGGCAGAGAGAGAGAGACAGAAATTTGGAAGTGAAAATAAATGTGGAAAGTTTTGATTTTTTGTTTTTAAATTGTACACTCTATCAGAATCAGGAACGTTTAAAAGGAAGGTCTACTCCACAATTGTTATTGTTTAAAAAGATAGATAATCCCTTTATTACCCATTCCTCAGCTTTGCATAACCAACACAGTTATATTAATACACTTTTTACCTCTGTGATTACCTTGTATCTAAGCCTCTGCAGACGGCCCCCTTATTTCAGTTCTTTTGACAAACTTGCATTATAGCCAATTAGTGCTGCCTCATAATTAACCCCACGAGCGTGAGCACATTGTTATCTATATGGCACACATGAACTAGCGCTGTCTAGCTGTAAAAAAATGTCAAAATGTAGAGGTGGCTTTTAAGGGCTTAGAAATTATCATATGAGCCTACCTAGGTTTAGCGTTCAACAAAGAATAACAAGAGAACAAAGCAAATTTGATAATAAAAGTAAATTAGAAAGTTGTTTAAAATTGCATGCTGTATCTAAATCATGAAAGTTTTTAATTTTAACTGTCCCTTTTATAGTGACTGGCATGTTTGTTTAACCCCTTAACGACAGACACAGTGCAGGATACAGCATGTGTTGTGAAGCCCTTAAGGACATGCACCATACACTTACAGTGGCTGAGTCCTGAGCTGTTACAGAGCGTGTCATGAGTGAGGCATTGCAGATATAGCATAATGGAGGCCACCATAGGTTAGAGATCACAGGGATATAGTATCTTAGACTCCATGCTTGTTAGTGGGGTGCCCAATTACATAAGTGACATGCTGTGATCAGCGTGTATCTCATGCTGTTGCTGGATACCTGCATCTGAGGTTACGCAGCAACAGTACAGTAAAATTAAAATATGACTGTTATTCTGTATACAATCACTGTGACAGCCAGTCCTACTAATTATTATTATTATTATTATTATTATTATTATTATTATTATTATATTGTAAACTTAAAAACAAAATTTATGCTTACCAGAGAAATACCTTAGTACGTAAACCCACCTTTATCGGCATGAAAAGCAAGGTAAGGAGGGTCACATTGCAAGGCAGAAATCTCAGAGACTCTGCGAGCAGAGGCAATAGCCAATAGAAACAAAACCTTCCAAGATAACAGTTTAATGTCAACATTATGCATGGGCACAAACGGAGCCTGCTGAAACACACAAATAACAAGATTGAGATTCCATTACTGAGCCATCTTTCTAAACACAGGACTGATCCTTAACGAAGGACTGCACATACGGAAGTTCAGCTAATCTCTTGTGCAGCAACACTGACAGGGGCGATATCTGTCCCTTCAGGGAACTAGCATATAGAAACTTCTCCAGTTCATTCTGGAGAAAAGATATAATTCTGGCAACTTTAACCTTCAGCAGTTGGTATTATTATCTTGAACATCAGCAGCTGGTATTATTATCTTGAAAAAGCCCTATTCATGGGTGAAGCGCGTTGAAAGTTTACTAGCTGCTAACATCTTATCACTTGATTTCATTCATACAGCAATTGATCACTTGAAAAAACTGTCAGCATAAGAAACGCTATCCGCCGAGCAAACAGGGCGGGTCCAGATTTTACCTGCGTGCATCTGCACTAAGGGCAGGTTCCCTATTATCACTACATCAGCATCTGTTCACCTCGTAACAGTGAGTAAGTTGCTGGATATACAGTTACCTGTGACTTTACAAATATACCGTAACCTGTTACTCAACAGTATCCCTGTCATATTAATCCCTATCTTGCACTCATCAGTAAGAAGGTATATGCTGGGATTTTTTACGCTGCATATAGACTTCACATTATCATACATCAATATATGGTAAAGGCATTGTTTATGATAAGCCTACTTGTTTAGATGTAAAATCTGAATTTGGAGGAATTTTGAGAATTATATACCTGTGTCTGAAGATCATATAAGCTATTTCAATTTTGTATAGCAGCATACTCCATTTTTAAGGTGACACTTTTTTCTTTTGATTTTGCATTGGGAGACGTCCCTAATAGTTTTACTCCGAAGTTTAAAGCTTTATTTTGGATTTTTTAACTAGATTCCATTTGTACTTAATATTATATTTTATATTTTAAATGATGATGTTCTGTGTTGGTGCGATATAAAAATTTGTTTTAGAATAATAGTACACAATTTTGTGTGAGGTCATTATAAGAATCTATATGGATTAATTTGAGCACATTATTTCGTGATATGTGATATACTTCTATTAAGATTTTTAAGATCTTTATCCATTTAGGATTTTCTGTGTATGTTTACAATAAACATTGTGCTTTATGCTTTAAATCACTCACTGGCTTTTTACTATAATTAAAGGGACACTGTAACCAAAATTTTTCTTTCGTGATTCAGATTGAGCATGAAATTTTAAGCAGCTTTCTAATTTACTCCTATTATCAAATTTTCTTCATTCTCTTGGTATCTTTATTTGAAATGCAAGAATGTAAGTTTAGATGCCGGCCCATTTTTGGTGAACAACCTGGGTTGTCCTTGCTGATTGGTGGATAAATTCATCCACCAATAAAAAAGTGCTGTCCAGAGTACTGAAACCAAAAAAAAGCTTAGATGCCTTCATTTTCAAATAATGATAGCAAGAGAACAAAGAAAAATTGAAAATAGGAGTAAATTAGAAAGTTGCTTAAAATTGCATGCTCTTTCTGAATTACAAAAGAAAAATTTTGGGTTCAGTGTCCCTTTAATTTGAACACTGTATTGTGTTAATTTAGACAGTGAATCTAGACAGCAGTTAATTTGCAAATTGAATTTGTTTTTTGTCATTTCTAAGTTTGATAGTGTCTGAAACACTTTTATACACATTTTGTAATACACATTTTTCAATATATGTATACACTTATATCTGATATATTTATTTAATTTATGTTAGAGAAAACACTGTATTATACTCTGCTTTTTAGCGCCATCCTACTTTCTTTTTATTTTTTGCACTTTCTCATTGGTTACTTTTGTGGAAGAGTCACCCTGGATTTGCTGTGAGTATTTAATCTAGCGCAAACACTTCTTTCCTATTATTAACTTTAACCTTATGCCAAGAAAAACATTGCTCCTCATACCAGTGCAGGTAAGTCCGCCACACCTTATGGTAGATGCGTTGAGTAACTGGCTTACGAGCTTGAATCAAAGTGTCGTTGACACTCTCAGAGAAAACTCTCCTGGCTAAGACTAAGCATTTAATGTCCACGCAGTCAGCCTCAGAGAATCTAGATTTTGATAAAGGAAAGGACCCTGCAATAAGGTAACCTCCACAGAGGAGATGAGGACATCCCCACCAGATCCGGAAACCAAGTCCTTCACGGCCAGGATGTAGCAATTAGAATCACTGATGCTTGCTCTTCTTTGATGCGGACCACCACACGAGGGAGAAGAGGTAATGGAGGAAAGAGATATATGAGTCTGAACCTCCATGGAACCGCTAGCGCATCTATTAGAAAAACTTGAGGATCCCTCGATCTCAACCCATACTTGGGTAGTTGTCATTGAGATGGGAGGCCATAAGGTATATCTCCAGCATCCCCCATCTGCTGCATATCTCTGCAAAGACCTTGGGGTGGAGAGACCATTTCTCCAGGTGAAAGGATTGCCTGCTGAGGAAGTCTGCTTCCCAGTTGTCCACACCCGGTATATGGATCGCTGACAGTGTACAGTTGTGGGCCTCCGAACATTCTAGGATTTGAGATACTTCTCTCATCACTAAGGAACTTCTCGTTCCTCACTGATGGTTAATATAGGCTACCAAAGTTATATTCAGTCTTTTTTCAACCTCATCTACTAATAATGTTCGCCATACAAACTGGGACCGGAAAAGTTTGTGGGACCTTCCTGTCTTCATAAACCCTATCTACCTTAGGGATCTTAGGTTCCTCAGGTAGCTTAGCCTCTGGAACTTCTACCGTAGACAGGACCTCCTTCAGTAAAAAATGCAGGTGTTCAGTTTTAAATCTAAAGGAGGGTTCCTCTGCTGGAGGAGATTTAGTAATAGAAGTCTCAAACTCCGAAAGTTCACCCTCTGATGGCACAGAAGTTAACTCATCCTCGGATAGCTGGGACATACAAGCTAGATCTGATTGGAAATTAGATGAATCTAAAACAGGAGAACTGTGTTTAACCTTTCCCAGAGATAGGTAGGGCACTAACTGCGCGGTAAAGTCCACAGGAAAAAGGCCCCCTCCAAACGGAGAAATAACTGTGCCGCGGGGATCTGCATGTGAAGCGGATAGGGTAGAAAGGGTAGTAATCTCTCGGTTCACAGAATCCTGAAAGGTTGATGGCTCAGAGGGACTAACAGCAACAGCGCTAGGGTTAATAGCAGATTTAGATCCCTTCTTACACTTTAAAACAGTACCGAGGCAATTGGAAAAAAATTGAGAAGGCGGGCAAACCACGGCCTCCTCACAATATAAGCAGGTATTATTAAGCACTACAGAAGGAATGGGACCTTCTAACATATTATCAGAGTCCTCCATAGCAGGTATGTAATCCCACCGTAGAAAGAAAAAAACAATACAAAAATAAGTGTTTTAAATATAGAAAAGCACCTTTACAAAGCCAATGTCTGGGGCACTCACCACCTCCAAGACCCAGACAAGTTGTCAAGAAAACACTCCTCAGGAGTACTGTCTGCAGCAAGATTGTAAGGAAGTGAATGAAGCCACACCCGGTCACATGGTGCACAAGGCTGGACCTCCCCTGCTATGAAAAAGTGTGCAAAGCTAATAGGAGCCGCGGAACTCACAAAAGTGAAACCTGCCTGTTCCAGCCAAAAATACACAGTCTTAATGAGCCCTGAAAACATTCTTCACAAATGTTAAGGCAGTATATAAACTCCCCAAACTTTTCCCAATAAACTCCCACTGAGGAGATATTAACCCTTGATCCTACTGAAGTATAGAGGAGTCACACTGTGGCACTATATAAGGCGTCCCTGCTATATAAAAATAACACAGACTTACTCTCCAGGATCCGTGCTGTGGAACAGATACAACCTCTCAACTGTGACAGCCTTGTAGCGATGCTCTGACAGGGACCTAAATGTGGAAAAGCAAGCAATGTAACTCGTTAACACTGATTGCTCAGGAGTTGTTAGATAGACAGTTTGGATAGCTTCACAGAAACACTTTCCCTGCATCTCCAGACTCTAACTTTCATCAATACTCTCACTGAGAGGTTTACACAATTACTTAAAACTCCAGTTCTCTCTTCAAGGGAACATACCCGTTGAGGACTATCTGAATCTTCTGACACTTCTCTGCTATCCTCCTCTAGTGACAAAAGACAAATAATGACTGGCAGATAGGGGAAGTGAGAAGGTATTTAAGCCTTTGGCTGGGGTGTCTTTGCCTCCTCCTGGTGGCCAGGTGTATTTCCCAACAGTATGGAATTAAGTCGTGAGCTTTCCCTGCCTTATGGAAAGAATTGGAGCCTAGATACTGGCATGCTGCAATGCATGCTGGTATCAGGCTCACTAGACTATCACTGGATGCCCAATAAAGTGATGGTCATGTGATCACAGTGACAGACCCTCACAGTGATCAAATTACAAAAATGACAAGCCATTGTTTAGCTTCAGTCCCAGAGCTTAATGATCTAAAGCTCTCCTCTCAGATGATTATATCTAAAAAGGCAGATTTTGCTATACTTTCCTGTGTTCCCTGCATTTCTAGATGTGAAGGAGTGAAGCCCAGTGCAATATAGCACTGAATGACATGAGAGTTCTGCTGCATTTACACTTTATGTTGTATTTTATATTACAGTAGCCCGGATATTGTCCTTTGTTTCATTACATTCAAACTTTGCACTTTCTATTTTGCATAATGAATATAGATTCTGTATACAGCAGTGTATTTAGGATTGCGATTTTACAAATTCCTATTATGCTTTGAAAGTTTCTGTGTAACTTTAATAAATTAGGGTCATACTTTGTATATTTATGTGAATATTTTACAAATTACATTGCACTTTATATTTGTTTTATTTAAAATAAAAAACTGACAGATTAAGATTCCCAAAGAGCTTCATTACTTTCTATGGACCCGATGATCAAAGATTTACTATCTTGTAAATAAATTATAGTACATACTTAACAGGAGATCTGGGATACAGAATTTCACAGGGCAGAATGCCTAGTACTGATGTAAAGGCTCAGTTTTCAGCAAATACAAATGAAACTAAAATGTTTTCACTACAATATAACTTGCTTTTGCCTCTATTTTAATATGTATTACTTTTTTCAGTTAAATAAGTATAGTGTAAATTTTGAGCAAACTTCACCTGCATACAGCAAGCGAGATAATTCAGTATTTCATGAGAAATGTGAGAGAACTTCAGACATACTCTGGGAACTCCCCTGTTCAGCCCAGGGAAATCCCTTGTCCCTCCCACTATCTTTAGTCTTATAGCAAATAAAAACTGCAATTAATTTGCAAAATATACACATAAACATACAAAGTTACAATGTAAATCCTAATCTGTTAAAGTAACACAGAAACCTTCCAAACATAGGGTTAGATTACAAGTAGTGCGCTAATGTTAGCACAGGCACAATATTTAAATATAATGCTTGTGTTAACTTGTATTACAAGTTGAAAGTGAATGCAACCACTCTAGCACAAACGAAATTTGCTCTCATATGGTTAGCACGACTGAACATCTTGTGTAAAGGGTTAGGGCAAAAAGGTTGTATTAAACACAAGATATTAAAATTAAGTGTTACACTGATATATACTCTATCTAATAAAAATATTCACATAAATATTAAAAAAAAAGAAGTTATGAGAGTTATGCATATGGCAAGGTGTTTGAATGGATAGGGTATAATGTAAATATGCATACATATGCATTTGTGTGTATGTATGTATAAATATGTATATATTGATTGTGTATAGGTTTATATATATGTATATATATATATATATATATATATATATTCACATGTATACACACAGGGGTGTATATATATATATATATATATATATATATATATATATATATATATATATATATATATATATATATATATATATATATATATATATATATGAAGAAGTCCTGACTAACTGACTGACTGACTGGCTCATCAATGTCCAGCTCAAACCGTTTAACCTAGGAACGTGAAATTTGGAAGGTTCATTGTTTTTATGACGTAGGCACCCTGTCAGAACCACTACAAAACTTAGTGATCCTTGATGTATAGCAGCAGACATGCAATGGTTAACCTGGTTAATATGATGTTTTTGTGACAATAGGGTTAACAACTATAGTATATAGCCAGAGTCAACCCCTTATCTTTTTATAGCCAAAAAGTAAATTCAAAGTACACACTGGTGCATCTGAAATATGGTAGTAGTTTGGCAGCAAGTGGTTGTTATAAGTTTGATTGTTTGTATGGCGTTGCTACTCATATACAGCAAAAATATATTACTCGGTCCAAACTGCAAATAATTTAGGAGGTTAGAGCAAACAGATAGTGTTCAGTACAGTTAGAGTTGAAACGTCTCTAATTCAATTGGTTAGGGAAACGCTGAGCAGATGCGATACCGAGAAAGCAATATGTATTACTGTGAAATTATTCAACTTGACCCAGAGCTGTGTGACATACGACCTGTTTGCAGCGTCCTGGAAGTCACTGGAACCCAGCAGGGGTTGTACACAAGCGTCCAGTTGCAATGCCTGACTAGCGTGGAGCAAGACACTGTGAGAGACACACCCACTAAGGAATGATTTTTGGAAATTACGTCCCTAATGGGATACCTATATCTCAAAAAATGACAATGTTACAGACCTGAAAATTGGTATTTAGATTCTCCTTGAAAAATAAAAAAACTTGCGTTTTACCATTTCCCAAAATTTCACTTAAGGGGGGTCAAAAGGGGGAGGGCTGATTTATGAGCGTACCTATATCTCAAAAACCAAAGATGTTACAGATGTGAAAATTGGTATTTAGCTTCTCCTTTAAAATAAAGCAATACGTGTTTTATCATTTCCCGAGAATCCACTTAAGGGGGATCAAAAGGCGGGAGCTGATTTATGAGGATACCTATATCTCAAAAACCAAAGATGTTACAGACATAAAAATTGGTATTTAGATTACGAGAAACAACGAAAATGAATGAAAACTCAAGAAGTTCATCTCAGCGAGTGTGCAACCTGAACAGGCACACATCTGAGGGCACACATCGTTGCGAGTGGACGGGTTTTTTGCTATTTTTTACAAATCACAAAATCCACGCGAGTGAAGCCGCGGGCAACAGCGAGTATATATATATTTATATTTAAAAATAAACAGATTTTATTCTATGTTATAGCTAGCTTTGTGTTAGCGCTGTAGGCTTAACTCCTGTCGGGTTAGCGCTTAGTTTTTTTTTTAGTTTGCACTCTCCATTGAAGCCTATGAGAAAAAGAAGTTAGCGCTGTTGCAATATTCTAAGTCCTCAAGATAGTGTGCGTCGGTTTTTGCTTGAACACCATCCTTTTACTTTAAACTTGTAATACGTGCGCTAGCCTGCATGCGTTAAAATTTTGTTTCTGCCGGTGTTTGCACGTGAGTGAAAGCACTAAATAGCACACAACTTGTAATCTGGCCCATAATCAGAATTTGTAAAATCACTGCTGTAGCAAAATACAAATACAATAGATTTGCATAATCAACAAATGCATGATAAGAAGACAATGCAATAGCACTTAGTCTGAACTTCAAATGAGTAGTAGATTTTTTTAAAATAAATTGCAAAGTTATGTATATTTCCACTCCCCCTGTACCATGTGACAGCCATCAGCCAATCACAAATGCATATACGTATATGCTGTGAATTCTTGCACACGCTCAGTAGGAGCTGGTGACTCAAAAAGTGTAAATATAAAAAGACTGTGCACATTTTTTAATGGAAGTAAATTGGAAAGTTGTTTAAAATGACATGCTCTATCTGAATCATGAAGTTTAATTTTGAGTTGAGTGTCCCTTTAAGTGTAATAATACTCAAAGGAATAACAAAGCTCTTATGTAATTCAGTGTTATATTGCACTGGGCTCTCTTTCACAGAGAACACTCCTGAGATAAGTATTGTAACATTTTCCTGTCTAGAATCTTATGAAAGATCTTGAAGTTCTGGAGGATCATTTTAGATCATCCCACCTGAGTGGAGAGGTTTATGGGAGACATTTCTCATCTCTCTGAGGGTCTAATGTTAAAACCTCGCTCAGGCGAGATATTCTAAAAAAAATAATTAGAAACAAAAATTTTATCTTGAGAAATGTTTATAGTTCTATGTAGTGATCTTTATGTGAAACAGAGACCTTTCAATACAAGGTCTAAAAAAATTCAAAAGATTTTGCGGACTTCCAGGTCCCAAATTTTTTCTTAATCTATTATCATCAGGCTCATTGTGTGAAATGTATTTTAATAAAGTGTATATATATATATATATGTGAAAACAAAATGTATGCTTACCTGATAAATGTATTTCTTTCCGGCCATTGAGAGTCAACGACGTCATTCCAATTACTAGTGGGATATTCAACTCCTGGCCAGCAGGAGGAGGCAAAGAACACCCCAGCAAAGATGTTAACTGTAATTTCCCTTACCTATAATCTCCAGTCATTCAGCCGAAGAAAAATGGAAAAAGAAGAAACTCAAGGGTGAAAAGGTGCCTGAAGTTTACTAAAAAAAACTGCAAAATTATAATTAAAAAAGAGTGCAGGGTTGTGGACTCTCCATGCCCGGAAAGAAAGAAATTGATCAGGTAAGCATGAATTTTGTTTTCTTTCCTATGGCACGAAGAGTCCACAACGTCATTCCAATTACTAATTTGCATACAAAGAGAGAAGCACTCTACCAGGAACGAACAACAGCTCAGTGGCTTGTTCTATGGCGATTTACCACCCGGAAGCAGCCTCTTTTAGACCAGTGTGCTTTTCACAGAAGAAAACTTTCCTGAAGTATATCAGTCTGATCCCGCCAAGTAAGGTCAGTCCAGCCCCGAAATACCAGGCAATTCTCCTCTGAACAAGGAACATGACAACCCCAGACGATCGTTTCGGCCTCCTATGGGCCTCGTCAGTGAGGTGCAGCCACATTCCTCTAAGCACACTGGGCAAGGAGTCCACGTCTGGTTTCCCCCATCACCCATAGGGAGACTTCCCCAGGGTCATAATAATTTGCATACAAAGAGAGAAGCACTCTACCAGGAACGAACAACAGCTCAGTGGCTTGTTCTATGGCGATTTACCACCCGGAAGCAGCCTCTTTTAGACCAGTGTGCTTTTCACAGAAGAAAACTTTCCTGAAGTATATCAGTCTGATCCCGCCAAGTAAGGTCAGTCCAGCCCCGAAATACCAGGCAATTCTCCTCTGAACAAGGAACATGACAACCCCAGACGATCGTTTCGGCCTCCTATGGGCCTCGTCAGTGAGGTGCAGCCACATTCCTCTAAGCACACTGGGCAAGGAGTCCACGTCTGGTTTCCCCCATCACCCATAGGGAGACTTCCAATTACTAATGGGAACCAATACTAGCTAGAGGACATGGAATGAACAGGGCGGGAGAACAAGGCAGGAGGACCTAAACTGAAGGCACCGCTGCTTGAAGAATCTTTCTCCCAAAAGAAGCCTCAGCCGAGGCAAAAGTATCAAATTTGTAGAATTTGGAAAAAAGTATGCAAAGAGGACCATGTAGCCGCCTTGCAAATCTGCTCCTCAGAAGCTTCATTTTGAAATCCCAAGAAGAGGAGACAGCCCTAGTGGAATGATTCATAATTCTCTCAGGAGGCTGCTGTCCAGCAGTCTCATAAGCAAAAGGAATCAAACTTCTTAACCAGAGAGAAAGAGAAGTAGCAGTGGCCTTCTGACCCTTATGCTTTCCAGAGAAAACAACGAACATCGCAGAAGATTGCAGAAAATCTTTAGTAGCTTGTAAGTATTTGCAGACATACATACACATATAAACACATAAATACATATGTATATATATACCATCAGATATTTGTAGAAATATGTAGTCATGAATAAATAGAACATATTCCACTATGTGAAGAACATTGGAATGTGAAATATTCATATTTTTAAGTCGGGTTAGCGCACTTGAGAATATGCGATTGGCTTTGAGTGCAAGTAGAGTGTTTTTTTTCCAATTTTATTGCTCCATTGACTTCTATAAGGTAACACATTATCTGTAATGCTCGTGGGATATTTCACTATCAGACCAAACTTGACCAGTAGTGTTATCAAGCTGGAATGATAGTGAATATCCCAGAGCAGAGAAAGTTTGCAAAATGAGGTAAGCGGTACTCACAATAGGCAGGGTAGTCTTTGACGGCAACAGGTAGGGAATCAGCGGTTAGGCAGCTCAAGGGTAAACCACTTGAAGGACTAGAGACAAACAGGATAGCTTTTGATGGCAACAGGTAAAGAAACCAGCGGTAAGGCAGTTTAAGAGTAAACCACTAGAATGGTCAGGCAGGCAGAGTTTGGCAACAGTGAGGTAGTCCAAAGGTTCAAGGGATAAACAGGCAGAGTGGTCAGACAGGCAATGTTCAGCAACTGTATGGCAATCCAGTATTTAGGGGTTAAGCAAGCAGAGTAGTCAGACAGGCAGAGTTCATTAACAGTGAGGCAATTACGTAGTTTAGGGGTTAAGCAAGTAGAGTAGTCAGACAGGTAGAGTTCGTTAACAATGAGGCAATCCAGTATATTAGGGGTTAAGCAAGCAGAGTAGTCAGACAGGCAGAGTTCGGAAACAATGAGGCAATCCAGTATATTAGGGGTTAAGCAAGCAGAGTAGTCAGACAGGCAGAGTTCGTTAACAATGAGGCAATCCAGTACATTAGGGGTTAAGCAAGCAGAGTAGTCAGACAGGCAGAGTTCGTTAACAATGAGGCAATCCAGTACATTAGGGGTTAAGCAAGTAGAGAAGTCAGACAGGCAGAGTTCGTTAACAATGAGGCAATCCAGTACATTAGAGGTTAAGCAAGTAGAGTAGTCAGGCAGGCAGAGTTTGTTAAAAATGAGGCAATCCAGTACATTAGGGGTTAAGCAAGCAGAGTAGTCAGACAGGCAGAGTTCGTTAACAATGAGGCAATCCAGTACATTAGGGGTTAAGCAAGTAGAGAAGTCAGACAGGCAGAGTTCGTTAACAATGAGGCAATCCAGTACATTAGAGGTTAAGCAAGTAGAGTAGTCAGGCAGGCAGAGTTTGTTAAAAATGAGGCAATCCAGTACATTAGGGGTTAAGCAAGCAGAGTAGTCAGACAGGCAGAGTTCGTTAACAATGAGGCAATCCAGTACATTAGGGGTTAAGCAAGCAGAGTAGTCAGATAGGCAGAGTTCATTAACAATGAGGCAATCCAGTACATTAGGGGTTAAGCAAGCAGAGTAGTCAGACAGGCAGAGTTCATTAACAATGAGGCAATCCAGTACATTAGGGGTTAAGCAAGCAGAGTAGTCAGATAGGCAGAGTTCATTAACAATGAGGCAATCCAGTACATTAGGGGTTAAGCAAGCAGAGTAGTCAGACAGGCAGAGTTCGTTAACAATGAGGCAATCCAGTATACATTAATAACAATCACACCACGGAGCACACAAAGTAACACCTATACTTGGGCAGTGATAGGCAGAAACTGAGCAACTTACATAGGCACAGGATTTGCGCAACAGGAGATCCTGACCGGCTTCAGAGGGAGAGGAGCGTGCAGCAATGACATCACCACTGCGCGCAACAGGAGCTGACTCAGCCCTAGGCAACGAGCAGAGTAGCAGGCGCTGTGTCCCTAGCAACAGCTAGAATGGTGCGGCGTGACATTATTGTACTCTATATTCTAAGTTTGGTTTTTTAAATGCATCGTATTAGTGCGCAAGCGAAAACGTTTTACTTTCAACTTGTTACATGAGCAGAGTTGACTCTTGAGATAGAGCTTTACATTCTGCTACACTTGTAATCTGACCCTTTATATTTAGCCATATTATCACCAAGGGCAGAAAATATGAGGGTAAAAAAACAAAACAAAAAAAGTTTATTAAAATAAAAATAATATATATATATATATATATATATCATGGAGATTATCATATGTTACTGCTGAAGTAATCTGAGTGGCAAAATCCCCAGGTACATAAACACCCCCAGGGGGATGGGTGGTGGTGCTACTCCTTTATTCGTTTTTGGCTTACTAAAGAGACTGACACGGACACAGCTAGACCTCAATCCTTGCTTGCAGGGAAAAATACCCATAAAAGGATTAAATATCTTCAGACACCAACTTTGCACATCCTCCGTTGACAGAAGCAAAGAGAATTACTTGGTATAATAGGTAAGGGAAGTTACACTTAACAGCTTTGCTGGGATGCTCTTTGCCTCCTCCTGCTGGCCAGGAGTTGAATATCCCACTAGTAATTGGAATGGCGTTGTGGACTCTCCATGCCATAGGAAAGAAATAGCAGATCTGCACTTGCTGGACTTTCAAAGTTGTGCAATTTATTGTGATGTTTTGGGGATCAAACTGTCCCCTTCAGACCAAACAAAAGTGAGCAATATAATGAGCTTATATAGCCGATAACCCCTCCCCCAGGAAGTGACATATGATAATCTCCATGGTATATATATATGTAACGGATACCCCCGGCTACCCCGACTGGGTAGCTCTGCCAAAAGGGGTCCTGCTTCCTCCCTGCCGACTGCAGCTATGTAGCTGGCAAGTGACCACAGCCTGTAGCCACCCCTGATGCCTGACAGCACCAGTACTCAGGGTCCCACCCTGTGGCAGACTCCAGCTACCCAGACTAGGTAGCTTTTTCAGCATGTCCTTCCTCTGCCTGGAACAGGCTGCTATGTAGCTCAGGAAAGTGATTTTAGCTGGAGCTCACCCAAATAACTAGACAGACTAGCCTTCAGGTGAACAAGAACTGATTTTATTGAGAACACACACTCCTTTTATACACACATCTCATCTTGATAACACAAAGGACAATCCCACAATTTTCCCACCATTCCCGCCCCTCCAGAAAGCCCAGCACCTCCATAGGAGCCACAGTCTCACATAATCCTAATACTTAGGGGTGGCATTTTCGGGTGATCCCGGTAGAGCAGGGTGTCATTTTAAAGCTCCAAAAATCAGCATGATTCGTTACTGGGGACCGGAGTTACAGTCCGTTGAAGTTATGGGGTTAGGGGTGTCCAAAACCCCCGGTTCCCAAAGGAGCTCCCCTCCGGTAATTTGTCCACCTCTTGTCCTCCCTAGGGGCTACTAATCCCCAAAAGAGCGGAGCTCTGGGGCACATGGTTGCTGGAGCGACAAGGGGTAAAGTTAGCGGGTGTCCTGCTGTCCTGTGGCCGACCAGGAGTTCCAGGAGTCTGGACAGCCTGAGAGGGGTTAGGCAGGTGTACATTGTGAGGTGGCCGACCGGGAGTTCCAGGAGCCCGGTCAGCAAAGGAGGGTTTTCCTGGTCCTACACAAGCTCTTTTCTAAACAAGTTTGGAACACAAAACCATGCAACCAAAAGCTTCCAGAGATGGTGGTTGCTCTGAGGAGCCCAAAATCACTGATAAACAACAGGTGTGAGGTTGTAGTGGGGGTTGGGGTATCCTTAGCTGTCTGGTATCCGTGACAATATATATACACACAGCAGACAGAAGACAACACTCACTGGACTTAAAGGGACAGTATACACTCATTTTCATTTAACTGCATGTAATAGACTCTACTATAAAGAATAAGATGCACAGATACTGATATAAAAATCCAGTATAAAACTGTTTAAAAACGTACTTAGAAGCTGTCAGTTTAGCTCTGATGAAAAGGTAGTTGGAAAGCCCACTGCAAGGGGCAAATAACACACTTCCCCCCCTCCCCCTTCTTTTGCATATGAAAAGACCCTTTA